>NW_004754900.1:80715-89600 GCF_000188695.1 Salpingoeca rosetta | reverse complement strand
GAGAAAAGAAAAAAAAGAAAGAGAAAAGAAACAAACAAAAATAAAAGTACTGAAAAGAAGAAGGAGATGGAGACAATAGAGCGGAGCGGACTGCAAAGATGTCTCTTTATCTTGTCGAGAAGGACAGACAGACAGACAGACAGACACACACACACACACACACACACACACACACACACACACAAACACAAACACACAGACCCCTTCCCTCCTCCCCCCCATCACCCAACACACACAACGCACCAGCCAGCGACGGATAAGCTTGCTGCGGCAATGCGCAGATCAAGAATCGTCGCCTGCACACACGTCATGCACACGTGAGGCACTGCCACGTTGTTCACAATCAAACCCACCACCAAAGCACATCCCAACGGCATCAGCAGCAGCATTCACGCCACCATCTTCCCCACCCCCTTCTCTCTCCGTCTCCCCGTCCCCGCTTCCCTTGCCATCGACGAACTCACGCATTGGCGATGGCTGAACTCGTCGCACAACTCAACAGCACCCATATCCCCTCCTGTCTTCTGTGTCTGCTATCTATCTTTGAATGATGACTCATTATCCACCAGCAAGCAAGCAAGCAAGCAAGAAGCAAGTCAGCAACGAGCAAAGCAAGCAAGCGAGGAGGGTACTTCCCCAGCCGCCACCCGCGTCGCTTTTGGCATTGGGGAGATACGCTTCGTGTATTAGAGGAGGGTAAGAAGAGAAAGCAAAGCAAGCCAGAAAGAGCCGAGCCAAAGCCGACTGACACCTATGCGTACATGTACACCCCAGCAAGTGCATCGATGCAAATAAACATGCGTGCGCAACACAACCATGCACAAAACAAAACACAACCGGGGAGATCGACTACAGCAGCATTAGGATCGAAGCAACAGCAAGCAGCACACGCGCGCGCGCGTACACACACACACACACACACACACACACACACACACACACACATGTGTCATGTCACACCCACCACATCACACCAATACATCAACTCATATCAGGAAAACACTCGCGAAAAGGTGCGACACAATACACTCTTTCTTCTTCCCTAGAAGCACATCACATACACACACACGGACACGCACACACACACACACACGCGCACACACACACACAGCCTGTATCGACATATTGCAACAAGTCGCTCAGTTAAGAAAGAACAAGGCATTCAGCACAGCAGCAGCAGCAAGGGCCGTTGTCACCACCGTCACACACCCTACGAAAGGTTCATGCTGCCGTCTGTGGGCCGCAGCTTGCAGTGGCAGCGCTCGTGCTTGCGCCGGTTGCTGCTGTTGGAGAAGTGCGTCCCGCAAAACTTGCACGCATATGGCTTATCCCCTGCACACGAAACCGGGCGAGAGCAAGACGAGTGCAGAAAGGAGCGGAGGGTGCTAGTGAGGCACAGCGGAAAGCAAAGGGAAAGCACTTCCCACAGCGGCGCACAAAGCTATCGGCTACGGAGGCACACACACACACACACACACACACACACACACACACACACACAGACAAACAGACAGACAGACAGACAGACACACACACCTGTGTGCACGCGGCGGTGCCTGTGGAGGTTGGAGGAGCAGGAGAAAGTCTTGCCGCAGTCAGCACAGAGGTGTCGCTTGGTGGAGCGCGGCTTTGAGCGCTTCCGCTTGGGGGCATCGGGGCCCTCATCCATCATCTGCATCGTCAGCGCAAGCAGCTGCAGCGGGTTGTTCGCCGCCTCCTGTTGGATCTGAGACGTGCGGGAACGCACAGAGGGAGGATGGGCATGAGGAACAGAGCGAGCAGGTGAAGTCACGGAATCACGGGGTACGCACACAGCAACAGCACGCACAAAAGAACAACTGAGCACACGCTCTTCCTCCCCACAACAAACAAAACACACATCACCCTTTTTTCTCCTTCTCTCGTTTTCGTTGATCAACACCCCTGCCCAACACCCCTGCCCATTCCTCTAGCAACACCCGGCCGACACAGCGACGCGTTGGTGCGTGCGTACGTACCCGGGCGATGGCGAGCTGGTCGGCCTGCTGCAGCTCTGTTGTGATGCCGCCCTTCTGCCCGAGCGACCGCAGCGCCCGCGCCGCATGCGCCTGCTCGTGCTTGTTCCGGTTGCTGCTGTTCACAAACCGCTCCCCGCAGTGCGCACACGCGTACGGCCGCTCCCCCGTGTGTGTGCGGTGGTGGCGGTGCAGGTTGGACGAGCACGAGAACGTGCGGTTGCACACGTTGCACACAAACCGCCCTTCACCGCTCGCCGTTGTTGGCGCCATCATGGCACCAGTCGTCACACCATCACCATCAGCACCACTGCCGCGGCCGTTGGTCGAGGTGGCGGGGGCAACACCGATAGGCGTGGTCGCAGTCGCTGTGGCGGTAGCTGGGGTTGGTGTCGTTGTTGACAGCTTGGTGCCCTGTGGCCCATGCCCGCCATTCTGGTGCTGCTGCTGCCGCTGCATGGGTTGGGCATAGTAGGGCGAGTGCTGGCCCTGCATGTAGCCCTGCTGCTGCTGGTACTGCTGCGGGTTGTAGCTCTGCAGACTGTACGGCGACATCACAGACACGCCGCTCAGCGTCTGCCCCGCCATGCTTGTCGCAGGCAGCATCGATGACGACGACGACGACGACGATGAAACAAGCCGTTGCTGCTGTTGGTAGAGTGGCGGCGCCGCCGCGCTGGTGCTGCTGGTGCTGCTCTTCACGGCGCTTGACGTTGGCGTCGTTGCTGCTGTCGCCGTGGACGTGGACGTGGACGTGGCTGTGGCGGGTGCCTGGGCATGCATGTTCTCGATCATGGACATCATGGCGAGTGCCGCCTCTCCCTGCTCCCCGTGTGACGCCACCACTTGCGCCTCTGTTGCCGTTGTAGTCGTTGGCTGCCTTGCCTCTTTCTTCACCGCCATCGTCGCTGCTGCTGGCGATGGTGCTGTGATTGGCTGTGGCCGCCACGATTTCGCATTGGCTGCGGGCTCCTGCTTCACTGGGGCTGGCGTCGTCGTTGTGTTCTTCGGTGTGGCACTCGTCTTTGTGCTGCTGACAGCGGCCGTCAGCTCAGCCTTAACGGTACCAGTACCATTGTTGCTGGTGCTAGCGCTCACTGTCGCTGTTGTCTTTTTTGTTTTGTTCACCGCGCTGCCGTTGCTCTGGGTGAGGTCAGCCCCGCCTTGCTGCTGCTGCTGCCAGGTGTGGGCCAGGGGCGCGGGTGAAGTGCCGCTGTATCCCGCCATGGGCATTGGGCGATATGCGCTGCTGCTGGTGCTGCTGGTGCCGCTGTTGCTGTTGCTGCCAGACATTGTGCCGGTGGGCGCAGCGCCGTGCTGTTGTGTCGACTGCCACACTGCATAGCCCCAAGCCTGGTACTGGTTTACGCCCGCCATTGCTGGCCGCTGCTGCTGCTGCATTGCTGTGTGCATGTACTGCCCGTGCTGCATCATTGGCGTCCCCATTGTCGGCTGCTGCCGTTGCTGTTGCTGCTGTGGTGGCATGGAGTTCGCTGCCTGCAGCGGGTACGCCCGGCCGCCCGGCACCATCGACGAATACCCATGTCCTGTCGACACGCCAGCGCTGTTGCTCGTGTTGCTTGAGTTGCTCGAGTTGCTCGTGTTGCTTGAGTTGCTGGTGTTTGAAATGCAGGTCTTCAGCGCCACGGCGTTGGTTGCGGCTGCTGCTGGTGGTGATATGCTCGACACAACCGCTGCCTGCTGGTGGTGCTGGTGCTGGGGAGCGGTGGCGCTGTTGCCATCTGCTGCTGGCTCTGCGGCACCGGGGCTGATGGCCGGGTCGCTCGCACGCCGGCTGCCACCATCAACACCATCAACACCGCCATGCATCGTGGTGGCGGTTGTGCTGGTGGTTGTGGCGGCTGAGCCTGCACTGCTTGGGCTGTCGACGCCTGCAGACACGTCCTCGTCATCAGCGCTGCCGTCGCTGGCACTTCCCTCGCGCGACCGCACCAGCGGCGATTCCAAAGACGCGGGCGACGACACGTCCTTCTTGCCGCCGTCCTTGCTGTTGACACGCGTGCAGCCACTGGTTGCGGTCTTGGTGTGGACGGTTGCGTCGGCAGCATCAGACGCCTCCCGTGACAGCGACACGCTGTCAGTGGCCGCCGCCGCTACTGTCGTTGTTGTCGTTGTTGTCGTTGTGACCGTGCCTGCTGCAGACGCCTGTGGGGTCAGTGGTGTTGCTGGCGTGGCGGGGAGCGACATGGTGGCTGACAGCGGACCGTTGGCCATGCCTGCTGTGCTGCACACCTGATGCTGCTTGGTGGCCGTCCCACCATTCATCGCCATCGCCATTGTCATCGCCATTGGCTGGCTCGCCTTGGGTTGGTATCCACGTGACACAGCCTCAGTACTGCCGACACCACCAGGCACCCGCTGCTGCTGTTGCCGCTGTTGCTGTTGCTGCTGCTGCTGCTGTTGTTGTTGTTGCACGTGTGGGTATGCCTGGTATTGGGTGGCGGGGGATGGCGGCTGCGGGTGCAGCACCGCTGCTCCGGGCCCGGGCGGTTGCGGCGTCATTGGCGACAGTTGCGGTGTTCGCGCTGCTGTCGCTGTTGGGGCGGGCGGGGTGAGCAGCTGAAACGGGGGCGAGTACACAAACTTGGACTTGTACTGCTGCTGCTGCTGCTGCTGCGGCTTCTGTTGGTAGGGATAGGGGTAAGGCAGCGGGTGGTGTTGGTAAGTTGGGTGCGTGTAGCGGAGCGGGGAGAGGCCCGGGGTGGAGGCGGGCGGTGTTGCTGGGTGCTGGGGCACAATCAGCGGGAGCGATGAGAAGAAGTAGCGCTGCATGGCGACGGTCGTTGGTGTTGTTGTGGGCAATCAATCAATCAACCAAGCAATCAAGCACACAAGCAGCCGTGAGTTGGCCGTGAGTTGGCCGTGAGATGTGAGGCCAGGGAGAGGAGGCAAGCACGGAGGGAGGGGGGGGTGGTTATGAGATGGCGTGCGAGCGCGCGGGTGCGTATTGCGCAGGGAGTGATGATGAAGGAGGGAAAAAAAGGCAGGTAGGATGGATGAATGGGGAAGGAGGAGCGGAAGAAGGGTGGTCAGGTGTCGACACACGAGCCCAGCGAACAGGGCAGGGACAAGGGAGGCGTCAAGAAGACGCAAAGAAAAGGAAGGAGGAGGAGAAGGGAACGGGGACGGGGTAAGAGGTTGTTGTGGGAGCCGTGCAAGCAAAGGACGCTTGTGCACGGTGTGTGCGTGGTGGGACAGCCAGCACCCAATACACTACGGCGGATGCTGAATGGAAGGAGTGTTAGCTGCGAGCCACATCAACATGAACAAGACCCGCAGCGAGCGAGGGGGGTTCGCAACAGGAGGTGCGAGGTGGTAATACAATGGTGGCAAGGGGAACGAAGAGGGGAGGGGGACAGGTCGATGGCAATGGAGGAAATGAAGTCATGGAAACAATGGTGCGAGCAGGGAGAGCCACCGCACCGCGGTCTTGCTTGATTTGGGTGCTGGCAGGTGAGGGTGGAGTGGTAAACGACCAAGTGACCGCACCCAGGCAGCGAGGGAAGAAGAAAGGACACCGCCAGCGATAATAAATAGTCAGCAAGCAACCACCCACACCGACCACGACACCGCACCCACGGCAGCCCCAAACGCAGGCGGGTGCAGTCGGCTGCAGCACGACACGAAAGCAAAGCGCGCAGCAGAAACCAGAGGGTGGGGGAGAGGACATGGGAAAGATGCGACGCGGGCGCGGCAGAAGGAGGAAGTAGGACAAAAGCGCAAAGCACGAGCAATGGCAGCGGTGTGTTTAGAAGCGGTTCGGGCGCATCATGCGCATCATGCGCATGCGCGTTGCACTGCAGCCGTAACGGTCGCAGATGACAGACGGGCCACTGCCACAAAAAGCCAGCGTCATCACGCAAGTGCGAGAACATGCGCCGCTCGCAATTACAAGGGACACAAAGATGGCGAGAGAACAGGTGGGAAGAGAAATGCAACGGCCGAAGGATGCAAGACGCAATAGGGTGGAGGCAATCAACAAGGACAGCGCGGCTTCAAAGTCTCGTGTCGACGACAGGCAGTCCGTGCGTGACACACACGTAGGATTGCATGTCAACACATCCAACAGACACGAGAAAAACATCGAGAGGAGGGGAAGGTGGCAGTTGAAAATCACTTGCTTGGGGAGCCGCGCGAAGTGGGAAGGGCAATCAGACGAAGGAAGGGAAGAGGAAGACAAAAGGGGAAAGAGGGAGAAGTAGGACGCACCCTGGCCATTGTGCGTGCGTTCGCACGCACACTCGCACACACAGGCACACGCAGGCAAACACGCACACGCACGCACACGAGGCTCGCAGGACCAGCCCGAAACAACGCACGACCTGGTGTCAAAAGCGAAACATGAGCACGCGAAACACAAACGGTACCTGATGGCGTGCGTGATGCTGGTAGGTTGTGTGTCAGTTGAAGATGGATGTGCTCTGGTTGGTTCGTATGGCGTGACGCGTGGTGGTGTGTGTATGTGTGAGCGTACGTGTGCGTGCGTGTGATGCGTGTGATGCGGTGTGTGTATGTGCGTGTGTGTGTGCGTGTGTGTGGTGTGTGCGTTGATGTGAGCGGTATGATTGAGCAAGAGCAGGAAGCAAGTCCTGCCTCGCGAAGCAGTGATGATGATTGATGGCGAAGCAAGACAACAAGCAAGCAAGAAAGGAAGCCAATAAAAAACAAAGGCGAGAAGTAAAGGTGATGTGTCGTAGCGTGTGTGCCCTTTGGGGGTTGGTTGGCTGGTTGGTTGGCGGATTGGTTGGAGTTCGTGCCGGTCGCATCACAGCAAGGCAAGGCAAGGAGAGCCAGCCACGCACCTGTGTGTGTGTGTCGCGTTGATGGTGGTGGATGGTGAGCGAGGAGGAGGACAGAAGGGGAGGAGGACGGGTGTGGGTTGCGGTGCGTGTTGGCAAACGAAAAGTCGTGAAAGAATCGGGCAGAATAAACAAAAATTGGGAAATCTGGCAATGTGGCGTGGGCCGTCCGATTTTTACATGAAAATATACGTAAATTATCGCAAATGACGCCATCAATCCCAAAGTCAGCCGCAAAAGTTGTGCTGTCGTACGCCAATTGACGCGCGGACGAGCGAAGCAACGGACACGGCGCGCTCCAGCAACACGAGCAGCAGACAGACAGGCAGGCAGGCAGACAGGCAGACATACACACGCACGCACACGCACGCACAAACACACACACACACACACACACACACACAGACACAGAGACAGACAGACAGACAGTGGTTGCGAGAAGCAAGCCAAGCAAGCCAAGCAAGCATGGACGATGTGATAGCTGGCACCGTCGGGGGGATTGCGCTCACCCTTGTTGGCCACCCCTTTGACACAGTCAAGGTCGGTCTGTGTTTGTGCGTTTCGTGTCGCCATTGTCTACGGGAAATGAGTGCCATCACTGTCGCTTGCACTGCCACTTGCACTGCCGCTTGCACTGCCACTTGCACTGCCGCTTACACTGCCGCTTACACTGCCGCTTTGTCACAGTGCGAGGTGGTGAATCGCTACACTCAAAACCTCTGAGGTCTGCTTTTCTCGTGGCTGATTTGTTCTTCTTGTTGATGCTCCGTAGGTTCGTCTGCAGACGCAGCCAAAGACCAACCCAGTGTACAGGTGAGGTTGAGCGTCACCGCGTGGATGCTGTTATGCAGCATTGTAGTCGTGTGCTGCGGTGCTGGGCGATGTGGCGTGATGTGATGCGCAGGATTGACGCCTGCACGATTCGCTTTGCAGCTCAACATTGGACTGCGTTCACAAAACATGGGCACAGGAAGGCATCAGTGGCTTTTACAAAGGTCCGTGCGTTTGTGTGCATGTGTGTGTGTGCGTGCGCGCGCGCGCGCGTGTGTGTGTGTCTGTGCTTTGCTTCTCTTTCCGCGATCTTTGGCTTGTGTAACTCTCCCCTCCGATCCACTCATCACCACCACCACTACCACCATTCGTCGTCGTCGTCAACAACAACACCACTACCAATTGAACACACTCCCCCCCTTTCATCTGCCTCAGGCGTGACATCGCCGCTGGCGGGCCAGATGTTCTTCCGAGCCACGCTATTCTTCTCCTTTGGGCAGAGCACGCGGCTGCTGCAGTGGCTGCGGGAAGAGAATGGCCAACGGCTCCCAGCGCTGCACTACTTTGCCGCCGGCGCAATGACTGGCGCTGCCGCAGCCATGGTGGAGAGCCCCATCGATCTCTTCAAGTCCCAAGTGCAAACAGACATCCACCGAAGTGTGTGCGTGTGTTTGTGTTTGTGTGTGTGTGTGTGTTTTTGTGTGTGTGTGTGTTTGTGTGAGTGTGTGTGCGTGTGTGTGTGTGTGCGTGTGTGTGTGTGTGGATGTGGGTGAGAGAGAGAGAGAGTGTGTGTGTGTGTGTGCGAGACACCGGTCGCACGTACATGCACAAGGTGTCTCGCACACCAGTTTGCGTGCCTCTCCCTCCCCCCCCCCTCCAACGCACTTCACCGCTTCACTGTGTTCCCTCACACGTCACCATGGTCCCCTGCCTTGTACATCCCATCCCCACGTTTATGGCCCACACTGTTTGCGACGTCACGGCCACTGCCAGAGACTGCTATGCGGCGGTCTGTGCTGGACGTGGCGCGGGAGTGTGTTCGCACCAACGGCGTTATCCGCGGCCCGTACCAGGCCCTGCACGCCACGCTGCTCCGCAACATCCCCGCCAATGCCGTCTACTTTGGTTGCTTTGAGTATGGGCGCACGCTCGGCGCCCGCCACCTCAACTACAAGGTGGACGATCTCCCCGTGCTGTTCAACTTTGCGTGCGGCGGCATCGCTGGTCTCATGTATTGGGTCACGACATATCCAACGGACGTGCTCAAGTCCGTCCTCATGTCAGACGCCATCGACCCGGC
>NW_004754900.1:75715-78215 GCF_000188695.1 Salpingoeca rosetta | reverse complement strand
ACAGCACACGTGGTGGTGGTGGTGGTGGTTATTGTGGTGGTTATGTCGAGCAGTGGTAGCAGTGGTAGCAGTGGTAGCGGGACAGTAAGGACAGTCAGCGACAAGCAGATGGATAGACACACAGACAGACAGACAGACAGACAGACAGACACAGACACGATCACACACACAGACAGACACAGACGCGATCACACACGAATTCACACACATTCACACACACGGCCTCCTGTGCTTGGTGTGTGCGTACCGAGGAGGGTTGGCTGGAAGAATCCACCGCTGCATCCGGCGATGGTGTTGACGTGGCCGCCAGCGAGCAGCCGCGCCCCAGACCTGACAGCCTCCTCGACCATCTTCTCGAGTTTCTCCGCAGCCGGACGGCCCATCGTCATCGCGCCGCAGTCCACGTCCCCGGCCAGGGGCGCGCCCTGGCGAAGGGCTCCGACCTGATAACAAAAAAGTGGGGAGGGGGCAGGAGATATGATGGCCATGATGGTGGGGGTGACGAGTGGTGAGTGTGGTGGTGTTGGATGGACACACAAACGATTTAACGAGTCAAGACGAGACTAAACACGCGTCAGGTGCTGTCCTGGGCACACCTTGGCGGCGAGGGCGTCGACGAACTTGTCGTAGACATCCTTGTGGACGATCATGCGCTCGAGCCCAATGCAGTTCTGGCCGCAGTTCTGGAACGTGCCGCGCAGGGCAAGGTTCACCACCTGATGCACCAGCAGCAAACACACACGAGGAACAAGGAGGGATGGGACGGGAAAAAAGGGTGATGATGAGTTCGTGTCGTGGTGGTGCTGATGGTGGTGGCGGCTCATGAACAGCAACGGCGCATCAATGCTACGACGCAGGATTGATAAAACGGTGATGGGATGGATCCACGGCACCACCACCACCACCACCTACACCACCACCATGATTGCACCTGTCCAAAGTCGCAGTCCTCGCAGACAACGGCTGCATCCTTTCCTCCGAGCTCCAGCACCACGGGGGTGAGGGTGTCCGCTGCTGCGCGCATGACGAGCTTCCCCACGCCGGGCGACCCAATGAACACGACCTTGTCCACGCCCCCGTTCACCAGCGCAGCGCCCGTCGCGCCAAAGCCCGTCACAACCTGACGCAACGCACGTGTGCAGTGTGTGTGTGCAAGCGTTGTACGTGTATGTGCGTGTGAGTGTGTGAGTGTGTGAGTGTGTATGTGCGTGTGCTTGTGTGAGCGTGTGGGTGATAAAAAAAGTTCATCAGCACAGAATGGCAATAGCCGCTGGCTGTACTCTGTCCTGACGAACTGCCACCACGATCGCCACCAGTGCCCATTACCTGGACGAGGTCTGGGCTGTATCCCACGGCGCGAAGGGCGGCGTGCACGATGCTCAGGTAGTACCGGCTCGACCTGCACAACGCACCGCCATTGGGGGATGAGGAGAGTAAACATTGGGCGCACGTGGTTAGCGGTGTGGGCAGTCACGGCTGCAGACACAAGAGTGTAGTTGAATGACAGCCACTGCATCGTGCCATCATCATCATCATCATCATCATCATCATCATCATCATCATCATCATCATCATCATCATCATCATCATCATCAACGCCAGCAATGCTGTCATCATCAGCGCCAGCGCCACCGCAACCTCTACCACGGTGCGTACCACGAAGCGTATTCGGAGACCTTGAGGACGATGCCGTTGCCGGCAAAGAGGGCAGAGATGATCTGGCCGTACATGTTGTGGAACGGGTAGTTCCACGGGATAATTGCACCGAGCACGCCTGCCACGCGCACACGCGCATATTGGGGTGGTGTCATGGAGGCGTGTCGAGAGAGGAGAGAAGCGTGTTCGAGGGTGTAGTGTGATGTGGTGTGAGGGTGGTGCATCGTTGATGCGTGGAAGGGTGTGGGTGTGCATGGACGACGCAGATGCCATGAGGTTGGGTGTTGGATGGGACTGGGTGGACTGCCACTGTGCTTACCGAGCGGCACGTATTCGAGGCGGGCAATCTTGTGCATCATCAGCATGCCTGGATGTGTATGTGCATGCGTGTTCGCATGTGTGTGTGTGTGTGTTCCAGGACAAGCGGCAGCGTTGAGACGAGGCCAACACACATTGAGGGCAAGCAAGGAGAGGCGAACACACGTACAGACACGTACCCACACACACACACACACACGCACGCACGCACGCACGCACACACACACACACACACACACACACACACACACACACACACACACACCACCACCACCACCACCACCACCAAGTCGTCTGGTGAACGAAAGAACACTTCTATGTTTGAGGAAGCCTTCAGTATGGACAGAGTTGCCAGCGGGTTGACACGTATAGACCACGGCTACGGGTCAATGTACCACTGCAAGAGAAGTGCACGGAGACGGGATGTCGCGGAGTGGGGACATGTGACTCGTGACACACGAACGCTCACGAACTGATAAGTTCCGAGTAATGACGAGCTCGCATTTGCACTCGATGGTCAACGCAA
>NW_004754900.1:70729-74961 GCF_000188695.1 Salpingoeca rosetta | reverse complement strand
ACACACACACACACACACACACACACACACACACACACACACACACACACCTACCCTCCCTCCCCCCCCCACCCCCCACCACACACACACACCTGGTGGGATCTCGACAGAGATGGGGGGAAGGCTACGAGCCTTGCTGCGGGCCCACATGGCCGCTGCGGCAGTGGCGCACACGGCAGCCGAGCCCGCGGCAATGGCTGTTGTGGACGGCACCTCCGTGCTGTCAAGCAGCGTCTGCAGTCGCGACATCATTGTCTTTGGTGTGGCTTCAGATGCGATGTGCAGTGCAGTGGAGCGCGCGCGTGTTGCTGTTGCTGTGTGTGGGAACAGAAGAAGAAGAAAAAGGCAGCACAATTCAGACGCACGCGGCTGTTGTCCCTCGACTTCGCTTCTTTTCCACTTTCTCTCGCTTGACGGGTGACTCGAGTGATGGCGTGTGTATTCTGGCCGTCACTCTCTTGGTCTGGTGTCTGGATGGGTGTGCATTATATGTGTGTGTATGTGTGCAAATGTGGGGTGGAGACGCGAGCAGGCAAGCAAGCGAAGCTCAGACAACGGTTCGATGCCCTGTTGTTCACCACCACACAAGAAGCAAAGAGCAACAGCCACAAACAAACGACATTGAAGAGACAAGCACACGGGGCCAAAGAAGACGTCGCTGGTAGAGGCTTACAGGCCCTTCTTCTTGGCGACACCGACGGTCTTGCCGCGACGGCCAGTCGTCTTTGTGTGTTGACCGCGCACGCGCACGCTGTACGTGTGTGGCGATGGCAAATGGGAGGGCAAGCGGGGAACAACAAAACATCAATGTGGTGAGTGAACCGCAAAGCAATATGATGAAGATGCACAGCAATTAAAGCGGTCACGCACACACCCCAAGCACGTGACTTGGCCACCACCACCAAGCCCACCAGTGCAACCGCCCACACACGGCAGAGCAAAGTTGACATGACATAGAAGACTCACCCCCACATGTGACGGATACCGCGGTGAAGGCGCATCTTCTTCATGCGCTCAAAGTCGTCTGGTGACACGAAACAACACACAATATGTAAAGAAGAACATAATCAGCGATGAAACAAAGTGGCAAGGTGGGTTCAGGACGGATAGCAGAGGGCTTCGGGTCACCGTGCAACAGCAACACAAATGCACACCAACGTCACCTCGCAAAGGACAGCACATGCAACTCTCACACACACGCACACACACGCACGCATCACTGCTGCTTACCGCGGAGCTTGGAGTTGAGGTCGTTGGCAACGCAGTGCTGGTATGCGCCGTCCTTGGGGTCCTTTTGCCTGTTGAGGAACCACTTGGGGATTTTGTACTGGAGGGGGTTCTGCATGACCTTGACAATGCGATCAACATCGTCGTTGTTCTGCATTGGTGGCGTGGAAGAACAAGGGAGACGGAGGGAACGTGTGTGTGTGTGTGTGTGTGTGTGTGAGTGAGTGTGTGTGCGTGTGTGCAAAGTTTGGTGGAGTGGGTGAGCATGGAAGGAAGAGTGGATGCGCACATGACAGCAACAAGGATTGAGCTGGCTGGCTGGGAGTGCTGTGGTCGAGAGAGCCGTGGTCTGCACAGGCACAGCACCACCAGACAAACGGAGACAGCTGGTGATGGAGATCTGGGAGGGTCTGCGCGTCGTCTCCACCCTCGCTGCAGCTGTGCTCTCTGCACACATGTTCCCTTCTCATCACCATCGACGGCGAATCTTTCTTTCATCGTCGCGGGGCGGTTCGTGGCTGCGCATGCCCACATTCGCACTGACACAACGACAAACACAAAAGTACCTGCGTACACACACACACACACACACACACACACAGCTACGCACCAGCTGACCGGCGCGCTGCTTCTGGTTAATCTCGGCCTTCTTGAGGCAGAGGTTGGAGTAGCGGCGGCCCACACCACGGATGGCGGTGAGCGAGTACATGATGTTCTCCTCACCAGCCAAGTTCGTGTTGAGAACACGAAGGATGTGCTGGAACTCCTGCGGGAAGACGATCGACATCCTGTGTGGAAGCGGGCAGGGAAAGGGAAGGGCAAGGTTGGGCAGAGGTGATGATGGCGGTGAGCTGATGCGGGAAGCAGGCAGTGGCGTCAAAAAAAAATCACATGTACACTTGTGCAGCTGTACGTGCAAATGCGGTGCATCTGGGTGTGATGTGGCACATGGCTGTGCGTGCTTGTCGTGGCACGCATGAGCAAGCACATTCACACACAGACACACACATTCACACACAGACACACACATGCACACACAGACACACACGCACGCATGAACAGCAGCACCGAGAGGCTGGCTGCTCTCATAACCAACACAGGCTGCCTCACGTGTATCGCTTGTGGTGGTGGTGGGCGACAGAGGCAAAGGAAGAAAAAGGCACTCTGTGAACACGCTCTGTCTAATGTGAACACGCGAGGGCTGACTCATGCCAAATCTTCCAATACTTTTCCAGCACCAATTCCTGAGTCAGCAGTTTGCCAGCGGCAAGGCGAAAGGAAAGACAGGACTGCTGGATATGGCGCACTGTTTGGGGTGAGTTAATGTTGCAGTGTGTGTGTGTGTGTGTGTGCGTGCAAGTGTATGTGTGTGTGTATGCAAGGGAGACAGAGAGAGAGAGAGAGAGTATGTGTGTGTGTGTGCCTCCCCCCACACACACTCTCTCTCACGCACGCACACACACACGCACATCACAGTTGGACCGAGTTGATGCAGGCTGCGGCTGATGGCGATGCAGAGCGAGTCGCGCACTTGTTGAGCCAGGGCAGTGCATCGTCCAACATCAATCAGGTATGTGTATGTGTGTGCATGTGTGTGCGTGTGTGTGCATGGTGGGCAAGCTGAAAGCCATGCGCTCAGCATGTGCCACCGTTTCTTGATGCCGGTTCCTCTCATGCTTTCACTTCATGTCACTCACACGTGCACCCACATACGCACACCCACACACGCATGCAAATGCACGCATGCACGTACATGCAAGGCTAACGCGTATGGAGGAACAGCACTCCACTGTGCCTGTCGATCGGGCTCCACCGACGGTGAGGATGATGATGGTGCTGTTGTTGCTGCTGCTGCTGCTGCTGTTGCTGTTGCTTGATTGTGTTTGCGTGCTTGTGCATTGGCTGACGACGTAGATGTCACCATGCTGGGCGTGTTTGGCTGTTCTGCTTCGCCGCAATTCACGGGTGTGTCCACGTCACTCCCTGCCTGCAGTTGTGCTACACCTGCTGCGTGCTGGAGCTGCAGTTGATCCAACCAGTGCATACCCCTCGCCTCTCATGGTTGCCGCCAACTACGGTCAGTGCACAGCAACACGCTACCTCAGTGCAGTCAATCACATACACACATACACCACGCACACACGCACACACGCACGCACACACGCACGCACACACACATGCACACACACACACACACGCATGCACATGCATTCATGGCACTCACCATGATGGCAGGGCGTGTGGACGTGGTGCGGGTGCTGCTTGAGCACGGTGCGAATGCAGATCGCACCACGGAGGTCGGGTGGACAGCCGCCATGTTCGCCTGCACGTCGCACCAGCCGCAAGCCCTTGAGGTGGGTGATTACGGTCACGATGGCGGTGGTACGACTTCAAGTTCTGGGCGTTGCCGACCGCGACACACACACACACACACACACACACACACACACACACACACACACACACACACACACACACACACACACACACACACACACACTCACACACACACACACACACACACACTCACACACACACACACACACGCACTCACCACTGAGTCTTTCAATCCCTCGTACAAACGCAACACAACGCGCACAATGGCACATTCGTGTGCCCATCGCTATGCTATGCGCGCGTGCGTGCGTGCGTGCGTGTGTGTCATCAGGTGCTGCTGCCCGCAATGCGCCGCGGTGTGAGCAGCACGACAGCGAGTGGAGATACAGCGGCGACCATTGCAGCGGCTGCCAACAGCCGGGCGTGCATGCGCCTGCTGCCCTCATCACCAGCACACCGCATCCCTGGCGCAACGAGTGCTCATGGCGATCACGGAGACAGTGGCGACGCACGCGTGCGGCGGGAGCTCTCGGTCATGGAGGCGATATTGACCAACGACACGCAGGCGCTCCAGGTGTGAAGGCGCGTTCGTACGTATGTGTGCGTGCGTGCGTGTATGTGAGCGAGTGAGTGTGTTGTAGTCGTGTACCTGTTGTAATACATGTGCA
>NW_004754900.1:51859-64359 GCF_000188695.1 Salpingoeca rosetta | reverse complement strand
CGCGCGAGCGCACACACACACACACACACACAGATACACACATAAAAGCTCACACAGATAAACTCACTCACACGCGCGCACCTGTGGCGAAAGAGCTCGGAAGCACGACTCAAGGTTGCCTCGCAATGTTGGGCTGTTTCCTTTGATGGGCTTGATCATGGATATGGGAGGCCGCACAGCGCCAATTGTGCGGCCACCGTCCTCATGCCTGGTTGCTGCCTTTGCCAACACGAGCCACAGCAGCGCGCACACGTGCGTGGCCACCACACCACCCAGCAACAGCACAACACCAGCCACGGCAGCGTCCACTGTCATCAAAATCATCATCATCAGACATAGAAAAAAGTGTAAACCGATGCGTGGACTCGGACGCATGACCTTCAGTTTTTGTTAAACATTTCTTGACGTCATCGTGTGTTTGTTTGTGCGTTCAGTGGATGTTTTCCCTGACACAGCGCGAATGGTGACGTTCTGGCTTTGGGCGGGTGGGCGAAGGGCCCTGTTGGCCCCGTATTGCTGACCTCACAAGCGAAACCTGGACGGCAACGAGCCTACGAGCCAACGAGCCCACACAACCCGCCATACAACGGCCCCAACGGCACCACCGTAACCTGACCTCCTGCCAGCCTGTGGTCAGCGTTCCGCGCTACTGTTAAACGACGACGCAGCCGCTTCCGCTGCATGTGACGACGCAAGCTGTTACATGCACGTACCTACGCACGAACGCAGACGCAAGCGCGTGTGCTGTGATGATTGTTGTGGCACAAACGCAAGCCGAAGTGCACGCATTTTCCAAGCACACGCAACTGTTGAACAACACCAACGGCTGCAGTGAGTGGAGGTCTGGAAATGGGCACACGCACCCAGCACCAGCCACACACCCAACAGAACAACGACATCAGCCAGAGCGACAACGAAAGTCACCAGCACGCAAAGGCAGAGGCAAACAACGAACACGCTCACACCAACCACCAACCATGCGCCTCACCGACACTCTTCGTGGTGCTCAGAACAAGGCTGCCGTGAGTCGTCGATGTCTCGCCCTTGCGCTTCTCCTCTTCGTTTTCAGCAGCATGCCAGAAGTGAATGCGGAATGGAGCACCATCTCCGAGCCCTTCACACTCACCTGCCCAGAGGGACAGGGCGTCACGACAGTATCTTCAGAGTTCAACGAAGATGAAGGTAGGCTGGCTTGTGAAGGGAGGGGGGTGGCAGATTGTCTTGATGTGTTTCAGTGTTTGGGTGGTTCGGTTGGGGAAGGCTGGAAAAAAACGTACAGTGACACTCGATGCACTGCTGCTCGTGCTGTGGCAAGCACGTCGCGTCGGGGGCGGGCATGGCAGGTTGTCGCGTTGTGACGTGTGACAAGTGATCATGCCTTCAGATGTGAGCGATGTGCAGAACACACACTCACCCAATCACTCACCCACTCACACGCACACACACACTCATTCACTTATTCACTCTCTCACACTCACTCACTCACACATACCACTCTATTTGGTATGCTGCAGGCGACCGCATATTCTCCCTGACATGCAGCGACATTGGCGGCCAGCCTCAACCACCCCCGACCTGGACAGCAGATTATGTGAACGAGTTTGTGTCCAACGACTATGATCTCTACAGCTTCCCACCGCGCGATCTCACCTTCACCTGCCCAACGAATGAGTGTACGCAGGCAGTACACACACATACATGATTGCCGGGCACACACTTGCGCTTGCGCGTCGTGCCTCTGCGTGTACTCACCCATCCATCATTGCAAACCTGCTTGATTTGGGCACACCCCTTCTCGCTCTTCGTTCAATTGGCGTGAAAAGATTTGACAGGCATAGAGAGCGACGCAAGGGAGGCCAGGATCCAAGCTTCTGTCCGTCCATTCGCCAGTGATCTGTTTCTTGCCTGCTCGCTGTGATGTGAAATGACTGTTTGTTCCATGGTTTGCGCATTACTTTCGCAGTGATGCATACACCTCATGCCATTCTGCCATTGCTCAACTCACGCTACCTTTGTTCCCCACCTACTTGCCACGCACACACACGCACACACACACACTATCTCTCTCTCTCTCTCTATCTCTCTTTCTCTCGGCCAATTCGTGCCATCAGCGTGGTCGCGAAAACTTTTTTGCCGATCGTCGCTGGAAGTTTCAGTGCGCGAAGTTGAATGGCGGCACGCTGATGAATTGCGCCTTTGGACAAGACGAGACGTGGTATCGTGACCCCTTTGATGTGAGCGCACCATCATCATCAGTTATTACAGGTAGGGCTAGCTGTGCACGGAGGACCATCGTGTCTCAAAACTCTGCGTTATTGCTCTTTTATTTTAGTTGCTGCTTTGCTGCTGCTGCGCATCGACTCAGTTCGTTCGTCCATCGCTCATACCTGTTTGTCACCTGCGGTACGTGCTGACAACTCTTTGACTGTTGATGTATCAAGGCGTATCTGCAGACGTTGGCGCTTTCTTCGCAGATAAGGGTGAGGTGTCGGCATGTTTGTACCTGTTTTCATTTACCAGTGGCACCGACAGTATTATCTCGCTCGTCAATGCCCGCAATCCAGCACATGCATCCACACAAGCAGCAAACACAGATGCGAACCTGTACATAAGTCACGCATGCACGTACCACTTGCGTATGCACACACACACACACACACACACACACACACACGCAACGAGTGCTCTGCTTTCTCACTCATTTCGTTTTTGCTCTCCTATTCACACACAACGTACGCAGTTGATCCACTTTGGAGCTTTCAGAAATGCCAGGTACGCAATTCACCAGTGACATGAGCGATGCCCTTCTGTTAGCAGGCGCTTGCGTTGTTTGATCAGGGCCAGGGCAGAGCAAACGCCACACTTTATTCAGCAGCAATGTGTTCAAATTGAGGAATGTGTGCTCACATTCGTGTTTATGTTCGCGCGCGTGTGTGTGTCGTGTGCAGATCACGTGCGACGAAACCAGCGGCTATCAGCTTGTTGGCCGCACATGCCAGCGTGAGTTTGTTTGTCCTCTTGCCTCGTCGGTCACATTCTCCAAGTCATGCCGCGTGTTTTTGCAGTTACACCACGTCATGTCACTTGTTTAATGGCGTTTTCACCATGCCCATACAAGCACACAGGTGGTAGTGTAATAGAACACCTACTCTTACTTTCGCCTACGTGTTCCTGCTCTTGTGTGGTGATGTTTCGTGGGGCAGTGCGGACGTGCGATCCCCTGGTCCTGCCCAATGGCGTCACGGAGGGCAACTGCACCGGTGCTTTTGGTAAGAGCACGCATACATTCGTGCAATCATAGCTGATGCTGTTGTTCATTCATGATGCACTTTGGTTGTGCATGACGTGCTTGGGTGCAGCACCAACAACTCCACATGGATGCAGCCGCATTCTTTGCTCACACGCGTGGTCCTTGGCTATCCTCATCCCCACACTGCCGCAATGTGCTTGGCCAGGTGACGAGTGCAAGTACAAGGAGTGCAACAGGGGATATGAACTGACGGCTTTCGGATCGATAACGCGCACGTGCGATTCCATTGGCACCGAAGTCGCTTGGACTGGGACGCCCAAGGAATGCACTGGTCCGAGAACACAGAACAGAACACGCAGATGCACGAACACACACACACACATGTACCCATGCACGAACACACACACACATGTACCCATGCACGCACATAAACGTGCAAGCACACCACATTCTGAACAAGCCTGCCTGTCGTCAAACAATCCGTTCATAGACGCGTTCATCCACACACACACACACACACACACACACACACACACACACACACACACACACACACACACACACACACACACACACACACACACACAGATGCGGACGAGTGCGCAACGGGCGAGCAAGACTGTTTCCCAGGCTCCGTGTGCGTCAACACGATCGGATCGTATTCGTGCTCATGCCTCTTTGGTGAACAGCGCGATGACAGCTGCTTTGGTACGTTGGCATACACGTGTGAACATGTGTATGTGTTTGTATTTGTACATTGTGGTGTGCGCGTGTGTGCTTGTGTAAGTGCGTGTGTGCGCGCGTTCTGCTGTGCATTGGATTGGGTATCTGTTTGCATCCAGACATGGACAGCACATTCGACGTGCTGACCAACCATCACTGCGTCGCCAACTCACGTAATTCACGTGCAACCATGGCCACCGCCGCATGCTCGGCGCTGCAGTTGAAGCCCCAACGATCACGGTTGAGCTCGGCCTGACAGACATGGACATTAGTGTTGATGGCGAGTGGGGCGATACATTCCCAAAATACAGGGTGCGTTGTGCGTCTGTTGCATGGACATGTGCATGTGCTGTTCGTGCACCTTGACGTTCTGATCAGTCTGTGTGTGTGTGGTGCAGTGCAGTGTGGTGCAATGACGTGTGGTGCAGTGAAGTGACCAGCGTCACCAGCCACCGACCCACACACATGCACACACACGCACACACACACGCGGTTCTTGCACTCACCATCGCCCCCTCCATGTGCGTTGTGTGGCTGTTGCATTGCTGCAGGTGTCTGTGGCGCGCTGGTCGTATGATCTCGCTGCCAAGGAAGACATCGCCGGCTTTCCAAAGACGGTCTCCAAGCCCTTCACGGGGTACCATGTCTCAAACCTTGCTGCAGGCACCCGATACAGGGTGCGTGGGCATGCTTGTGTGGGTTTGTATGGGTATGTACGTGCCTGCTTGTGTGTGCGTATTCTTGTGTCTCTGTATGTGTGTTTGCGCACCAACGGCTATGCATGCTCATGTGTCGCGCAAATGCACACACCACCAACAGGTGACCCTGACGCCTGTTGGCAACAACGACGAAGAGATTCCGTATTTTTCTCAAGTGGCGATGACGCCCGAGGGCAACGATCCCCAGACCATATGCGGTTGCATTCCGGCCGATCCGTCCGGCGCTCCGACCGACTTCCAGATCAAGCAATTCAAAGGGCACGTGCTCTTCCGCTGGGCGGACCAGAGCCAGTGCGAGTCTGCCTTCTCCTTCACGCGCAACGGCGTTGGTCTGACGTCGCGGTTCCCCGTCACGGAGCAGCTGGCATGCGGCGCCATCCAGGAGCCCAACACCGTCTACGACGACCTCACCATCCAGTCGGCTGGCGACTACGCTGAAGTGGACGAGGCCCTCAACTACTTGCTGCCAGAAGGTGTGTTGTGATGCACGTAGCAAATGCATGATGTGATGTTTCGTTGACATTGGTCACCGCGTTGCATCTTGTTGTCGTATGCATCCTTCGCTTCCCATCGTCAGTGCTCATGCTCATCATACCAACACACACACACACACACACACACACAC
Organism: Salpingoeca rosetta; assembly: GCF_000188695.1. Classification (NCBI taxonomy): domain Eukaryota; class Choanoflagellata; order Craspedida; family Salpingoecidae; genus Salpingoeca; species Salpingoeca rosetta. The sequence goes on along the minus strand of NW_004754900.1, from coordinate 59,042 downwards.
ACATACACACACACACACACACACACACCACGCGTAGGCGAGTTTTACCTGCGCCGTTTCCTGGCCGTGGACACGGGCGACACGCGCTTCATGTACCCGCACGAACTGCAGCGCCAGAGTAAGTTCAACGATTCAACGAGACGTGTGGCAGCTGTGGGAATCTGTGCTGTGGGCTTGAAGAAACAGACCTGATCTTCCTGTGATGTCTGATTCCACCGGTTCCCGTACGTGGTCGTACTTCCCACTCACACTCATGTCACACACTCATGTCACACACACACACTCACACGCACGCTCACACTCACACTCACTCTCACCTTCACACACATACACACACACACACTCACACGATGAAGAAACGCACTTCTCGTCGACGAGCACGACCACGACGGCTGCACCGCAGGGTGTGCCTGATGATGAGCACCGCTACTACCCCGGCACTTCCTCGCCCGTCGCATCCGTGTCGGAGTGCAAGGACCTGTGCGACATTCGTTCAGACTGGTGCATCGCCTTTGTTGTGCAGACCAAGAGCGACGACACATTGGTGTGTCACCAACTGCGTGTCATCGAGACCGCGACGCTGCGTGCAGGCGAGAAGAAGGCCGTCTCCTTTGAACGCGTGACTGTCACCGGCACCGGCGTTGACGGGTCGTACATCTTCGATGGGACGCAGGACGACTGCGAGGAGGCGTGCTCTGCACACGGCTCGTGTGATATGACCATGGTGGCTGCTGGCGTGTGCGCCGTCGTTGTCGACGCTGTCGAGACAGAGACGCCGCTCACCCAATCTGTGCATCCCGACATTGACCCGACGTTCTCACGCCGCATCCCTGGTCCTGAGCCCGGCACCACGCAGGAGTACTGCATCGAGGCAAACAAGCCCGAGTGGTACGACCTTCAGGGCTACTCCTCAGACCCCACTTGTTCCGACTTCACAATCATGGTGAGTGCGCATCCGTGCGTGTGCGTGTGCGTGTGCGTGTGCGTGTGCGTGTGTGTTCTTTGTGTGCGTTTGCCTTTGCGTATGTACGTGTGTGTGTGTGTGTGTGCATTGTTTGACGTTGTATTCGTGTCGTGTGACTTTGCCTGCCTCTGGCTTGTTGCTTGGTTGCTCTCCTCACCGCTGCATGAGCTTGTCACATCCTCCCTGTCCACGTCACCTCACATCCATCCATCCTGTCATCACCTGGTGCAGTGGGAGAGTCAGCTTGAGGGCCAGATTACCATCGACTCCAAGGAAATCCACCTCCCCGTGGAAGGCGTTGAGGTTGAGTTTGAAATTGGCGGACTGGTGCGTGGGCGTCGCATCACCAACGAGGACGGAAAGTTCTTCATCCACATCCTCTCGGACAAGCTGGTCGGCAGCCGCCACCGCATGACGCTCCGCTTCTCCAAGACCACGGGCAACATCAAGCACACCTTCACCTGCGGCGGTATCGCTTGCACGGAGAGCACGCTCATCATGGAGCACCTTCGCTTCGACCATCAGGTCAACGTCAAAGACACCACGTCCCTCCCGTTCAGCGGTATCGTCTCCATTGGCGGCACGGAGCACGAGGGACTTCCTGACGGCTGTCCGCTCAAGGACGTTGAGGTGTGTCTGTATGACCGCAACCAAGCCAACACCCTCATCAACTGCGACATGTCGGATTCCAAGGGCCGCTACCTCATTTCGGCTGTTCTCGGCACGTCTGTTACCGTCAGCCTCAGCTTTGGCAACTCGTCCCACACGTTTGAGCGCGCACCGTACAAGAAGGACGCAGCCAACGCCCCATCGGGCATCCTGCAGTCGATTGATGCCACCAACTCACTGGTGCGCACGCCATACTACGATGTGACGGACGGCATGTTCTGGGAGAACATCAACTTCAAGGACACGACGTCTGACAGAGGCACCGTTGACATTGCCGGCGGGCTGTGTAACCTCAACCTCGGCGATGCGGTGATGGAGTTCCGGTATGACGCGTGCCCAACGTGGGTGAAGACACACACCATTTCTGACCGGCTGTCCAAGTGGACGCTGCCAGCGCAGATCATCACGGTGCGCTTCAAAGAGATTACGCGCAACTACGAGGTGCGCGGCGAGATTACGCGCTACTTCTCGGCCAAGCTGGGCAACTCGCGCTCGCTGTACTTGGACCTGCGCAACCCGCAGGAGGACGACGAGGACAAGAAGACGGTGCGATTCGAGTACCACCCGCCACCGCAGCTGAGCGTTGAGTTTGATCGGGAGATGAAACACAACTGCAACAGCACAGAGGGTGATCGCCCCTTGCACGTTATGAGGCAGAACGAAGAGCTGAAGGCGACCGTCAAGGTCATTGAGGACTACGGCGAAGGCGTGGGCACGTGCGATGCGGTGCCGGGCCAGATTGAGGTTGAGAACCAGCTTGGTGAGTCGCCGGCCATCGTGGACGTGCTGAACGCAACCACCTCCCTCACCAACAAGCAGCTGAACAAGTTGAAGCTGTGCTACGACACGTGCCTCATGGACGTGACCATGGACGAAGAGCTTCAGGATGGCGAGACCGTGTACTCCAACACGCGCATTGAGTTGAGCATCATGACTGGCGAGCCGGAGACCAACCCACAGGCCGTTGACCCCGAGAACCCGTACTCCAAGCTCTTCCGCGTCACCATGCACAACCTGCCACAGGACCCCGTCACTGTGTACGAGAAGGTGGTGGTTGTTGGCGACAAGGTCATCTCCAAGTTCTTCAGCGTGCCCTTCCCGCGCTATCAGCCGCTTGCCGTGGTGCAGGACCCCCCCGGTGGCCTGTCCACCGTCACGTACTCCAAGGCGTACAGCAACTACTTTATGAAGAGCCACACGCACGAGGAGTACCATGGGTTCTACTTCACCACGGGCCTTGCTCCCGTCAAGGTGGAGACGGGCGTGCAGCAGTGTGTTGGCCTCGGCGCTGCCGTGTGCACTACGGTGGCAGACACGGAGTCCACCCCGTTCAAGATCACTGTCGACCAGACTCACGTAAGCGAATGCATGTTGTGTTGTGTGTGTGTGCGTGTGTGTACTTGTGTTTGTGTTTGTGCAAACTTTGTGCGCGCAGCTTTGCTGATGCACATTGTGACCTTGCCTTGCTTGCTACTTGCACACTCACTCAAACAAATGCTCGCCTTACTGCACCCTTCTTCCCGTCTTTGCTTCTTGTTCCATCATCAGACCTTCGGCAGCATGGACCCAGAGGACAACTACGGCTCTGAACGCGTGTGGTCGTTTGCAATTGAGCTGACGACCTCGGATGACCCGGGCACGGCCGGCGAGAAGTCGGACATGTTCCTCGTGCCCGCCCTCAACGTGGTGTGGCTGGAGACGGAGGAGGTCTCGTTTGACGTGGAGCAGTGCCAGGCATCCAAGGAGACCAAGGTCAAGTGGAGCCTTGAGGGCCAGGATAACCGCAAGGTGCTCAGCTGGGTGTCCGCACTTGAGATTGAGAACAAGGAGCTGCCAGACCTGCGCAAGCTGCTCGCTCTCGCCGAACAGCCACCAGGCGATGACGACGACGACACGGAGGAGGACAGGGCGGAGAAGATTGCTGAGCTGAAGCGCGCGATCAAGGCGTGGGAGGACAACCTGGACCGCAACAAGGAAGTGCGGCAGCAGGCGGCCGATGGGCTGCTGGAGCCCGTGCAGAGCATGTGGGCAAAGGGCAACGCCGAGTTTGAGTGCTCACCGAGCATTTCCCCCGATGAAGACCCGGACAAGGCGGCCAAGATCCAAAGCGAGCTGTCGCGAACCCAGCTGTGCAGTGGCTTTGATGTGGACCGCATTGCCGACAAGGCGCAGAAGGGCATCTCACTCGCCCCACACGACGACATCGACAATGGAAAGGACTTGGACGGCTTTGCCGCGTCAGACCAGGACAAGCAAGACCTGCGCAACATTGACACGATCAAGTTCTCTGGCGGCGGGTCCACGTACACGTTTGAGTACGACCTGTCACGCGGCGACAGCGTGATTGGCGGCAGCTCGCGAACGCACGAGGTGTCCGTTGGTGTTGATGTTGAGTTTGGGTTCAAGGTTTTCGGTGTGGGCATGGCGTTTGAGCTGTCCACAGGGTACAACTACGAAGGCACGACAGCAGATGAGTATGAGGCCGGCGTGTCGACGGATGGAGCGCTTTCTGTGACGCTCGGCGACCCTGACCCATACGACGTGTTTGATGTCGGCATCTTCGTACACCCCGACTACGGCACGTTTGTCTTCGCCACCTTCTCTGGCCAGTCTTCCTGCCCGCATGAGCCCAACACGGTGAAGCTGGAGCAGCCTGGCATCAGCATCCTGAAGCGGCCAGAGGCGCCCGTGCTGCCTGGCGAACCCGCCGTCTTTGAGTTGTTACTGAAGAACGATGGTCCAAGCTCTGCAGACTTTAGCGTGAGTGATGTGTGATGTGTGTATGTGTGTGGTTGTGTGGTTGCGGTTGTGTGCATGTGTGCGTGCTTTGTGCTGTTTCGTGTCTTGGCACATTCAGCAGCAGCTGAGCACATCCATGTCTTGCATGTTCTTCCACCTTGGGCGTGTTGTTCTCACCATGCTCTCTCCTCCACTCCCTACAACTCCACTCTGCGCCACGGCAACAACATGAACATGCGCAGCTGTTCTATGTGTCGCGCCTCAACCAGGATGGCCTTGAGGTCGTCGTGAATGGCCAGGCGCTGGAGACGCCACTCGTCTACGAGACGTTCCCGGCCAACTCGGCAAGCCACGTCACCGTCACCGTGAACCAGGGCCCAAACGTGTTCAAGTACGACCCAGTCGCCGTTGGCTGGCGATCCATCTGTGAGACGACCAACGTGGAATACGTGTACTTGGAGGCCGAGTTCCTGCAGCCGTGCAGCCCCGTGAAGCTCGTTGGCGAGATTGGCGAGTCTGGCGCGTTCACCCTCAACCAGGAGACGATGGAGCAGGACTACAAGCCTGGCCAGATCCGCGTCGTGGCTTTCAACCCGGACCACGCCAGACGCACGTGGCTGGAGGACGATCGTCTGGAGAAGGTCGTCATCGAGTACAAGCCTGCCAACTCGTACATCTGGCTGCTGGCCCGCGACGAGAACGGCGATGCGTTGGACATTCGCGAGCGCGAGAACGAGTACGGCTACATCACGGCGTGGTGGGACGCGTCGACATTGCTTGAGGGCGACTACCACCTCCGCATTCGCGCGCAGTGCCAAGCGTCCATCAACGAGATGCCCGATGGCATTGACGAGAAGCTGTCGTCTGTGGCGACTGGTGTCGTTGATCGCGACCCGCCGGTCGTGTATGGGTTCCCTGAGCCCGCGGATGGCGAGTTCTTCCCTGGCGACGAGATGTCGTTCCAGTTCAACGAGGACGTGGAGTGCCGGCAGCCGTTCATCTTCCAGGTGTCGCTGACGGTGGAGGACTACGACCGCGACTTCAACAACAACAACATGGTGATTGTGTGCGAGGGCCGCAAGATCTCCATGTCCCTTCGCCGCGGATTCCGCTACGACGAGGTCAACGGGCTGAGTGCAAACCTGGCCATCGCCAACGTCAAGGATCTGAGCGGCAACACGATGCAGTCTCCATCTCAGCACACGTTCACCTTCGCTGAGCTGAACCTGGCGGATGCCAGCGTGACTGTGAGCGGCCTCGTTGTCAACGTCCCATATCAGGACGTGTACGCCGACACCACGTCGGAAGGCTTCATTGACCTGGCCGATGTGCTGCAGGCCGAACTGGCCACCATTGTGGACACGGACCCGTCACGCGTGACCATCACGGGCATTGCGCCTGTCGATGCGACGGACTACACTGTAGGCATCACCGTCTCCCTCCGTTTCACGCCCGAAACAGCAGACACAGCAGCTGCTGGCCGTCGCCGTCGTGCCACCACGACCACAACTGCCACGGATCTTGCCACGCTGCTGCAGAGCCGGCTGCAGGATGCAGCGTACACGGAGTCGCTCTCTGTCCTCAACACTGCCTCGCTGAACGAGGCAGCAACAGTGGAGTTGGAGCCGTCTGCAACCGACGCAGCCCAGAACGGCGCGAGCGGCTCTAGCGGTGGTTCGGCCGCCTCTGTTTCTACCTCAACGTCCTCTTCCTCATCATCTTCAACAACGAGCACCTGGAATGATCTTAGCCTCGGTGAGTGAGAGTGTATTTGTGTGTGTGTGTGTGTGTGTGTGTGTGTGTGTGTGTGTGTGTGTGTGTGTGTGTGTGTGTGTTGTTGTTGTTGTTGTATCTCTTGTCTCGTCGTCGTGCGATGAGGTCGGAAGTGCGAGAAGGGTGCTTCATATCTGCGTCCACGCCATCGCCAAGCTCACCACAATGTGATTTCCTTCTTGCGTTCTGTGTGTGTGTGTGTGTGTGTGTGTGTGTGTGTGTGTGTGTGTGTGTGTGTGTGCCTGGCTGTGCAGCTGTTGCTTCCTTGGCCTTGAACGCCGTGCAGCTGGTGGTCGTGGTTGTCGTGTTTGCGCGCATGTTTGTCTACATGAAGAAACTTGGCCGCAATGGTCGTGATGACGATGATGACAGCATTGGGCGCAGGCCGTCGCGGAGTGACCCTTCCAAGACAGCTTGGTTCAAGGCCTGGAGCCCTCGGAGCTCCAAGGTCCAGCCCTTCCCCGAAGACGCCGCTGAGACCACGGTGTGAATGGCGGGAATGACCTGAGCTGTTTGCTTTTGACCAGACACACGCGGGCATCGCGGGTGGATGCCCCCGGTGTTCCTCCTTCTCGAGGGCATTTTGTTGCACGTGTTACATTACATTACTGTGAACCTGTTGGCATTGTTACATGCGTGCCCATTGGTAGATTGGTGGTGTTGTTGTTGTCGTTCTGCGTCGGTCAAAGTTTTGCTCTTCACTGTCGTGCGTGTGCGTGCGTGTGCGTGTGTTTGTGTATGTCGTGTGCGTGTGTATGTCGTGTGTTTGTGTATGTCGTGTGTGTGTTTCTGACACCATAGCATGCGTTGCGTGTGCGTTCTGTCATTCTTGTTGCTGTTTTGAGTACACGCATCTCCTTGGTTGGGCGACACGAACACAAGCAACACGTACAAGTGACAGGGAGACTGGGAGAGGTGAACAGAGCAGAGAGGTGAGCAGCGAGACTCTCTGAGGAAGGGGAGCCCTGGAGCCAAGAGCTCTTCAAGAGCAGAGGAGAAGCAAGCAAAAAAAAACGCATAACAATCGCAGGTCTGGAC
>NW_004754900.1:40313-49158 GCF_000188695.1 Salpingoeca rosetta | reverse complement strand
GTGTTTCATGTTGCATGACGGTACATGACCGTGTGTTGACTTGACTGACTTGATGTTCTCCTCGGGGCCGAGGATGGTGTAGCCGAGTGGGGAGTTCTGCACAGCACAGCAGCACAGACAAGCAATTCGTCGTGTGAGCAACACAAATCAAAGATGCACAGCTACAGCAGCCGCTGTGGAACGGTTACACTGACCACTTTTTTGTCCTCTCACCACCACCGCGCTAATGGCTGTGCGACTGACAGACCTGGAAGGCGGTGGCGTGGAGATAGTCCATGACCACCTCCTCGGGGATGGAGTTGACCTCCTGGTTCTCGCGCAGAATCACGCCACGCTCAGCCTCAACCTGCACACGAAAGCCCGCACACAACATGTGCAGCAAGCAACAAGTGAGATGCAGTAAGCCAAGTGTGTGCGTGTGCATGTGTGTGTGTGTGTGTGTGCATGTGTGTGCTGTGCTGTGGAGGGGTTCCATATGCCTCATGCGCAAGTTTCACGGGCAGGTGCATCCGGCACACGAGCGTACCTTTCCTGCGTCGTACTTGGCGTTGGTGAGGATATCACCGAGCAGGTCCACGGCAAAGTCCGTGTCGTCGGAGAAGCACCGTGCTGAAGCAATGGTTTGAACAGGCATTAGGGCGACGGCGAGTGTGAGGACACACGTGGTGCAACCAAGCAAGTGAGCGAGTTCTCTCCTTTACACCACCCCACCATCCCACACACACGTGTGCAAACACGCATATTGATGCAGCACACACGCACCCATGTAAACGGTGGATTCTCTGGATGTGTATGCATCGAGGCGCATGCCACGCTGCTCAGCCTGGATGTGTGTGTGTGTGTGTGTGTGTGTGCGTGTGCGTGTGCGTGTGAGGTGGTGTGTGTGTGTGTGTGTGTGTGTGTGTGTGTGTGTGTGTGTGTGTGTGTGTGTGTGTGTGTGTGTGTGTTGCAGATTCACATCCTTCTTCTCACCGCCACCACCGCCACCACTATTGCCAGGACGGTGTATTTTGGGCGGACGGATGCGGTGGTTTCGTATTTCGATTCGCTCGGGGACGCGTTCAAGTGTCCGCCCTACTTCAACCCGGCAGAACACATCCAGCGCCTCGGTACGCCGATGACCATGGTGGTGGTGGTGATGGTGGTTTTTTGTTGAAGCTGTAGTCGTCATTATAGTCATGCTTGTTGTCGTTGATTTGGGCTCACGGTGCTCGCCTCGACCGCGTTGGCACTCACCTCTTACGTGATCACAACCACCGTAACATTCGCCACCATCACATCATACAACGACCTTTGTCACATACATAACTGTCCGTTGTGGCTGCCAGCGTTTGCTTTCCACGGCGGCGAGGGCGGTGGGAAGAGCGATGAGCTCATGATTCGATTTGAGGAGAGCCAGCACAACACCGACCTCATTGCAAACGCAAAGGTGTGGCGCGCGCGCGCGCGCGCGCGCGTGTGTGTGTGTGTGTGTGTGTGTGTGTGTGTGTGTGTGTGTGTGTGTGTGTGTGTGTGTGTGTGTGTGTGTGTGTGTGTGTTCATGTGTGTGTTCATGTGTGTGTGTGTGTGTGCTGGAATGATTGCATGTTGCAGTGCGCTTGTCCATGCGCTCATCACCACCGCCGTTCATCATCAACCCCTCCACATCATCGCCACCACCATTTCCACGATCACAACATGATCATCCCCCTCCCCACACCATCGCCATCACCGACAGCGCCTGGACGCGGCGGCGACGAGGAGAGAATCGCGCATCACAGCAATGGGTGCGACGACCACCGGCTGAGCTGCTGAATAGGAGGAGGGGTGCGGGGGGTAGACAGTGTGTGTTGTGTGTTCTGTCGACTGGTGTGCATGGGCAGGACGTCGTGATGGGAACGCTATCATGCGCGATCGTCTCTCATTCGTGCTGCGTCTCTGTCTTACACTTCATTATTCGCACACACATGCACACACATACACACACATACACACACATGTGAATGACGCGTGTTTCCGCCAGCGAGTGCGAGTGTGCCGCAGCAGTTCTGGTGGCTCTGTTGGCGCAACGCCCGTCTCTTCTACAGAAACAAGCTCAAGACCAAGGTTCTTTTCTGATGCCTGTGGCTGGCTGGCTATGTGCGCTGGCTATGTGCGCTAGCTGTGTGCCCTGGCTATGTGCGCTTGCGTGCGTGTGTGTGTGTGTGTGTTTGCATGTGTTCTCTGTGCTCGCGTGTTTGCATCACTCTTGTGTGTGAGCGTGTATTTGCTTCATATGAACGGGTAGCCGCGTTCCCTCACGCCTCCATCCCGGCCCCCCAACGCCAGGTGAAGCTGATGATCAACATTGTGCTGGGCGTGATCCTGGGCGTCATCTACTTTGACGTACCCAACTCGTACACGGGCATCTCCGACCGCAACTTCTTCATGCTCCAGCTCGCCGTCGTCGTCGGTGCGGCGCCACTGGCCAATTGTGTGTGTGTGTGTGTGTGGGGGGGGGGGTTGGAGTAAGGTGTGGGGGGTGTGGGCGGTGTGAATTTTGATGGGTGTGGTGGATGTGGTGGAAATAAAGCGGGGAGGGAAGAATTGTCGCTGATGTACACGCATAATGTGTTTGTGCACGCGTGGGCGCACACTTATCTTCATTGCTCGACTGTTTAATGCTCACCCTTTCATGTCTGCTGTCGCTGCCACCTCCACCGTGATCATCACCAGGCGTGCGGCAGTCCATGGAGACGCTCTCGTTCTTTCTCCGCGAAAAAGTTGTTTACCTTCGCCAGGTTGAACAAGGTGTGGCGCAAACTTGCATGTGTGCTGTCTGTGTGTGTCGATACGTGTTCTTGTGTTGATACGCAAGCTCGCATCCGTGTGTCCACGTGCCCATGATTTCCCTTCCCATCAGCCTCACCCCATCCCATCACCTCCTCCCCCCCCCGTGTGTGTGTGTGCGTGCGTGTGTGCATAGGCCTGTACGGCGTGTTCCCGTATCTCACGTCGCGCTTCATTGTCGAGCTTCCGCAGATGGTCTTCTTCCCGCTCGTCTTCTGCTCCATCGCCCTCCCTCTCGTCGACCTCAACGTAGGGGATTGTGTGTGTGTGTGTGTGTGTGTGTGTGTGTGTGTGTGTGTGTGTGTGTGTGTGTGTGTGTGTGTGTGTGTGTGTGCATCTGTGTGCGTCTGTGTGTGTGTGCGTGCGTGTGTTCGTTCGTTCGTATGTTTGCTTGCTTGCTTGCTTGTTTGTTTGTATGCATGTGTGCGCGCGCGTGCGTACGTGTGAACCCTCCTTTCCCCACCCAAGCTCTTTGCCTCGGCGTCCTCACGTCAGTGCCCATCACCACCATCACCATCATGCCCACCAGTACGGCGGTGGAAACTTCTTCATCTTCTGGGCGGCGCTGGTCTTCCTCATCCTCAACGCCTACTCGTGAGCACACGATTGCACGTGCTTGGTCGAATGCGCCGCCGCTGCTGCTGCTGCCACTGCTTGCGGTTCGCGTGACTCGTGGCGTCTCTCACACGCAATGTTTTGCTCCTGCACTGAAAACACATCGCACCACCACAACCACAACCACGACCATCATCATGATCGTCCTCATCGCCACGACGCCCATTGTTGTGTTTGCTGGCAGTTTCGGATTGGCCATTGGCACCATCATCACAGATGCACAAATCCTCAGCGTCGTTGCGGTCAGTGTTGCATTTCCGCATGCACACCGGCATGCATGCACATTTGAACTTGCGCGCACACTTTTGCGCGTGTGTATATGATTCATTGTGAATAGCGCGCAGTTGCGCTGTCACTGTCCTGTGCAGCTGACTGTGCCTCTTCAACAGGCACACACGCACGCACGCACGCACAACACACACACACACACACATACACACACGTGCGTGTATGTACATCGTTCATTGTTCAATGTCACGCAGTTGTGTTGTCGCGTCCTTTCACGCATTCATACACTCTCTTGTACGCTCTCACATCATTCTTCCATGTTCTCTTTGACAGCCAATGGTTGTCTTCCCATTCCTCATCTTTTCGTGAGTTGATGCACAACAAGACGCGTTTGTATGTGTGTCGTGTTTGTATGTGCGGGCTTGCTTGCAGGCAGGCAGTGTAACCATGCACTCGCACCTGTACAGTACAGACACTCCCTGTTCCTGCCTCTCTCTTACTCACTCACTCTCGCCTGCAATCACAAACCACGCTCTCTCTCACACGCTCACTTCCGTTGCAACCCCTCCCCTCCCATAATAAATTTTGTTTTGTTGTGTTGTGTTGTGTTGTGTCCAACAGCGGACTGACGGCGGTGAACATTCCGCCCGCGATCAATTGGCTGCAGAACATCATCTACCTCAGGTCAACACCATGGCGATGATGATGATGATGATGGTGGTGATGATGATGATGGTTTGTTTCCGTGTTTTACTTGCCCGCCCCGAGTCTCTGCGTGCACCGCAGCATCACGTTCACCATTGCCCTTGGTATGTGCAGGTACGGGATGCTGGCCATCTTGCAGACGGAATACGAAGGGCAGGAGTTTTATCAAGGGTGCACGCGCGAGCAGTACAGGAACGGATCCGATGTGTGCACCATCGTCTCGGGGGATCAGGTGTGGTGTGGTGTTTGCTTTGTTTGTTTGCTTTGTTTTGTTTGCTTGCTTTGTTTGTTTGTTTGTGTGTGTGTGTGTGTGTGTGTGTGTGTGTGTGTGTGTGTGTGTGTGTGTTTGTGTGTTTGTGTGTGTTTGTCTGTTTGTTTGTTTGTGTTTATTTGTTTTGTTTGTTTGCTGTGTGTTTGTCTGTTTGTCTGCATACGAGCGCGTCCACCAAACCAGTCACTCATCGCTTGCAATTCCCCCTGCCCATAGGTGTTGGAGGAGTTTGACATGAAGTTCATCACTGTTGGCGAAGCGTTTGCCATTATGGCGGGCCTCTTTGTTGTTGCGTTTGGCATTGCCATCTTCTGCCTCACTCGCCTCTCAAGCAAGCGCCAGGGTTAGCCGCATCACGTGTGTATGTGTGTGTGTGTGTGTGTGTGTGTTGTTCACTTGTTGTGTTGTTCGCTTGTTTGTTTTCGAGTTGGCTTTGCGTGCGCGCGTTGCGATTATTCGTTTACAGTTAGAAGAAACATAAAGTCCAACACCAACCAACAACCAACATCAACGCAAAGAAAGACACAAGGCAGGCAAACCAACCAAGTGTATACGGCACATGGAAGACTTGCAAACTTGCACATGTGTGTGCGCCAGACGTGCTTGAGCCAAGCGCACACCACCATTGTTGAAAAAAATAACACGAGAGGGTCAGCATGAGGGGGGTGGAAAGCATGGCACGCACGACGTGACAGAGGTTGGGTGTGATTCAATTGGCAGATAAGACAAAGAAAGGCGAGACTTGTGTGAGCACGCAGTTAAGCCGCCATTAAGTGCACTCAAGAAGAAAGTGGAACGACCAACATCAACATGAAAGAATGCTGTTGGCGATCAAATGATCAAGGCACAGCGTGGCATGTGTTTTGTACAAAGGAAGAAGACCACCACCACTTCTTTCCACGCGCCATCACATCATGGGCGTGTGTTTCAACTGGCATCACCAACACATGAGCACCCGTCATCACCATCACAATGACAGCAGCATCAGTACTGCTGAGTGAGGGTGCTGTCTGTTGTGTCGTCTCGCTCCAGCTCAAAGGTCGGCACGTCCACCAGCAGCGGCGCAGGTCGCGGGTCGCTCGGACCAACGACGGGAACAAATGTGAACGAGCCCCTGGTGGTGTGTGTGTGTGAGAGAGAGCGAGTGTGTGTGCGTAGGTTGTGAGTAAGTGTGTGTGCGTATGTGTGTGTGTGTGTGTGTGTGTGTGTGTGTGTGTGTGTGTGTGTGTGTGAGTGCGTGTGAGTATGTGCATGTGTGTGTGCATGTGTATGTGTGTGTGTGTGTGTTCGAAAGGAGAGCAAGCAGGCAAGGCAACACATCATGATACTTGCACACAATGCAAGGCACCGCACTCGAACAGCACATGACATCACTCCACCACCACCCCCACCTACACCACCTCCACCGCTGCAGTCAGTCGTCTTACCCCATGAGTCCCCTGTCCGTGGCGAGCGAGACGTGTCCCGTGAACTGGAATGTCGGCTCTTCGGGCGTCAAGACGGGGAATTGGCGCAGAATCCCGCGCCCGCGGAAGAAATCGCGATGACCCTATAGTGATGATGATAATGGTGATGATGATGAGGTGATTGATTGGGGGGGGGCGTGTTGGTGCAAACTGCGTGTTGATGCAAACTGCTTGTGCCCGCGGCAAGGAGCGGCTGTGGTTTCGGGGTGGAGACCACAAAAGCAATTGATGAAACCGTGAAGCACTCGCCACCGCGCACCTTTGCGTCGATTGCCTGCCACCACTTTGACATGAGTTGCACAGCGCCGCTTCCAAAGTACTGGATAATCGCCTTGTAGTACCACTGAAGGGAAGGAGGCGAGTGCGCGTGTGCGTGTGCGTGCGTGCGTGTGTGTGTGTAGGTTGTGAGGGAGGGAGTGTGTGTGTGTGTGTGTTGTGAGGGAGTGAGTGTCAGTGAGTGCGTGAGTGAGGGTGAGTGAGTGAGTGTGCGTGTGTGTGTGCGTAGGTTGTGAGTAAGTGTGTGTGTGTGTGTGTGTGTGGGTGGGTTGTGAGTGAGAGAGACACAACTCAATGACACGATGGAAAGCGACGCGAGTGATGGGGGCGAGTAGCATCGTGGGTTGTGGACGTACGGAATATGCCTTGTGCGAGGAGGCGGAGTTGGAGTTGTCGTGGGGGCGCTGTGGACGGCAGACAAAGAAACACGCGCGGATGGGTTGACATGGACGTGTGAGTGGCAAGGAACGGGGAGAAGGGGGCAAGGACAAAAAAAAAAAAAACCAATGTAGGCCCTCACTACACACGCACAAAGAGAGAGAGAGAGTGTGTGTGTGTGTTGGTTGCACTCACCATGGCGTCGAAGAATGGCAAAATAGTGACTTGCACATCGTGTGTGGTGCACGAGTACGAGCGCCTTGGGAGCACGGGCAGCATGTACAAACATGTGAAGGGTGTGAGGAGATCGGAGGAAGTGATGATGATTATACGGCCAAGCAGCAGGCAGCACTTATGCGGAGTACAAATAGGTGCGCACAAACACAGGCGCGCGCACACCCACCGACACACACACACACGCACACACACACCCACACCCACACACATACAAACACACACACACACACACATATACACACATACACACACACACACACGCACACGCGCGCGCAAACAAACAAACAAACAAACAAACACATACATACACACACCTGTTTGCAAAGGATGGGGTCATCATCTTCAGCCACCGCTCGTGTCCGGCTGTTGGCACCGCCGACACCATGCTGCTGTCCACACCGGCAGCACCAGCACCAGCATCAGCACCAGCACTGCTACCACCGCTGCTGTTTCGCTCGCTGAGCGGCTTCACTGCAAACAGCGTGTCAAACAGCGGGTTGTCCAGCACGTGCTCTGCCGAGCTGCCGGGCTGTCGTGTTGGGATGTACGGCATAATTTCGTCGTGCGACACGAGGTCCAGGCTCTGCACCACCCCCTGGTGCGGTGTCCACGTCTGCGTGCCAAGCCCGATGCGCTTGTGCTGCCGCGAGTCCTCGGCGTCGGTCAGGACCTGATAGAAGGTCGACTTGGACGGGCGCGAAGCCTCCACGGGCGTCAGCAGCTTCCTGATGTCGAGGAAGGCGGCGAGGAGGGAGGGGGGGGGGGGGTTGCAAGTTGTGAGCTGTGAGTTGCGAGATGTGAGGTGCGAGATTCAAGTGCGTGGAAGACACAAAAGAAATGAAATGAAGGGAAGGGTGCGAAAGAAAGCAGACGCAGCAGGCACTACAGTCACACATGCGCACAAGTCAGACGCTCACTTCTTCTCTTCGTCCGGCCACGATGATGGAGGATAGTTGTGCAGGATGCTTTCAAAAGGCATGACGACGACGCCTCGGTACCCTGTAAATCAGGCAACATCCACGCATCACATCCACCACGCACGCAACCCGCGGCAGCTGTGAGGGTCCTGCGATCGTCCAAACACACGCGCACACACACACACACGCACACATGCACGCACAGGCG
Organism: Salpingoeca rosetta; assembly: GCF_000188695.1. NCBI lineage: Eukaryota > Choanoflagellata > Craspedida > Salpingoecidae > Salpingoeca > Salpingoeca rosetta. The sequence goes on along the minus strand of NW_004754900.1, from coordinate 41,049 downwards.
CAGAGCAATCAAAGAAAGACGGCAGTTGTCTGTACCGAGTGAGGAGTGGAGGAAGAACTGTCCTGGGCTGTATGTCATGGTAGAGGGCTGCTTGTTTGTCAGCTTCCCGACCTGCGTCAGCCTACGGTCCAAAAACCAATGCGATCGTGTAAGCAGCAAGAAGCAATGCTTGATGGGAAAGAAGGAAGGACACATGGCTGACATGGTGGTGTCAGAGGTGGCACACACACACACAAAGACACACACACGCACACACACACACACGCGCGCGCAGCAAGCTTACTCGGAGAGCTGTGACATGGCGCGGCGAGCCACGAACAGAGGACGCGGCAACATGACCTGTGTTCCTGTTTGTGTGTGTGTGTGTGCTTCTGGGTCCAGTGCAAGGATGGGGAGGTGATGTGATGCGTTGAGTCTTGTGGCTGTATGAGATTGACTGTGAGGTCGGCGAGTGCTGGGTGAATGCCGGTTGCTTTTGCGCATCAATGATGTGGTTGGTGGCAGGAGTAACAATCGAATCGGATGTCGTTGCTGGTGCGGTTGTTGTTGTTGTTGTGGACGGACAGCTAACAATTTCACACGCAGTGGTAAATTACCATTTGCCACACACAGTCGTGTGTGTGTGTGTGTGTGTGTGTGTGTGTGTGTGTGTGTGTGTGTGTGTGTGTGTGTGTGTGTGTGTGTGTGTGTGTGTGTGTGTGTGTGTGTGTGTGTGTGTGTGTGTGTGTGTGTGTGT
>NW_004754900.1:20209-39153 GCF_000188695.1 Salpingoeca rosetta | reverse complement strand
ACACACAACGAACGAACGAACGACGACACACACACGACACGACACACACACACACACACACACACACACACACACACACACACACACACACACACACACACACACACACACACACACACACCACCCAACCTGTGCATCAACGCCAAAGGAAGCGACAAAGTTGAAGAGGGATTCGACAGCAAAGTTGACAAACTGCACAATGTCCGACTGCAACACCACGTCCGTGTCCGACGCTGCCATTGCCTGAATGGAGATGAGAGCCATTGTTGTGGCCGAAGTGTTGGCGTGAGGAGAGGAACGCAATATTCTGGGTACGTGACACGCAAAACGAAAGGGCCGAAGGAGAGGCATGACAGGTGTATCGTCAAGCACTGAGTGATGCACCCGCTCGTATACAAACAGACATATATGCGCACACACAAATACTTGTGTTACCTGCTGGATATCTGCGAGAGGCTCAATGGAGATGCCAATCTGTGCCACCTCTACCTGCAGCGGCATGAACATACCATGTGTGCGTGTGCCAACGTGTGTGTCAACGTGTGCGAGCGTGGAGCACAAGGAATGAGAGCCTGAAATAGCACTCTTGAGACATGTTTCTGCGAGCAGCGAGAGCACAAATATACACGCACACAAGAGCACATAGAACCATACACAAACACACGCACACGCACACACACACACAAAGCACACACACACGCAACAACACAAACATACACACACGCACGAACAAAGCAAGCACGCACGAACAAAGCAAGCACACACGCACACACACACACACACACACACACACACACAAAGCACACACACGCACGAACAAAGCACACACCCACACATACATACACACAGCCACAACGCACTGGGTGCTGTGAAGGGTCAAAGACAACAGCGCCAAATGGATGGCTGCTACCATCGGCAGCGGTGGGTTTGATCTTGGCAATGCGGAATAGGGATGACGGTGCCTCGTTTGTGATGGCACCAAGAAACACCCAGTTCGGCTCAGGGTCGGGCCAGCACAAATACACGCTGGCGTGCACACACACACGCACACACACACACACACACACGCACGCACACACACACACACACACACACACACACACACACACACACACACACACACACACACACACACACACACACACACACACACACACACACACACACATTCACAGTTCAAGTGATGGTGGTGGTGTTTGGGTCGGTTGCACGTGAGCACGGCGTGGTTAAGCACGTTGTTCTGCAAAGAGCGTTACATGCAAACATGAGGGATGTCTTGGCTGTTGTTGTTGCTTTGTTGTTCTCGCTGCTTCTGTGCCACTGTCCGGTTTTTTGCTGATGCAGATGGCAACCAGCGGTTGGTCTTAGCTGGTTGGCTTGATACAGGCACCACTGTCTGCACCAAGGCAAGGAAGGGGAGCGAGCAAGCACGTGACACGTGTGGCAGTCCTGGCAGTCACTGCATCCAAAGCAGCAGGGGTGGGAGCAACAAGGAGGAGGCAGTGGTGCGAAATTACATGACAAGAACCGTGCAAGATAACCCAGCGAGCTTGCAGTGGGACCCTGATCGCCGTTGGAATCCTGCAGACACCACCATGGACGTGTACGCCGACCCTGGCCTCGGCATTCCCTGAGGGTCTGGCATGGTGGTCCCTCCGGGTGTGTTCGCGCGCATTCAGTCGCGCATGGTGCATTGCTTCGCCGCCGGCACCAGTGTGTGGCAGAACAGCTTCATCACGCTTTTTGCCCCTGTCGAGCGCGACGGGCGCATCACCGGCGATGAGCACATCGATCACTGGGTTCCCTGCCCAAGTACGTTCAAGGAAGACTCCTGAATCGCCCTCGACATGGTGTGTGTGTGTGTGTGTGTGTGTGTGTGTGTGTGTGTGTGTGTGTGTGTGTGTGTGTGTGTGTGTGCATGTTTCGCGAAACCGTTCCACCGGCTGCATACGCGTGTATCATGAAACCAAGCAGAGTCATACCACAAAGGGTAGACCTATGCACACATGCGTCATACACAACAACAGCAACAAGGGGGGAGCGAAAACAAGGGAGCAGCAACGAGGAAACCACAACTGGCGTGCGTGTGAACAGAACAGTGGGTAATGAGCGCAATGTAACAACAGCACCACAATGACAGGACTGGAGGAGAGAACAGAAGCCACAAAATGGACGGTGGTGAAAGGAAGAGAAAGGAGATGCCATGGGTCAAGTGGCCAAGCGCTACGCTGAGCTTACGTCCACCTTGTACTTCTTTGCCTCTCGCACCAGCTTCATGGCGGGACCCATTGACACACCGGAGGACCGAAGCGTCTGCTTTGTCAAGTCGCCCTCATGTACGAGAGCCACCAGCACTTCCAACGAGTCAATGCCGTGCTCTATCAGCGCCGACTCGACGTGCGACAGCAGCGAGTGGCGGTTGAGCCATTGAATGAGCTCTGGCTCGAATGGCGATGAGGAGGGGGAGGAGGAAGATGGGGTGGCAGGTGGTGGTGTAACAGGAGTTGTCGCGGAGGTGGACGAGAGCGACAACGAGGACTGTAAGATATGTGAGTGAGGGGGGTGAATCACAGCGTGAGCGTCTAGTGGAAGATGAAGAGGAAGAGAGTTCGCCTGCATGCATGCACCCACACTCACACTCACACTCACACTCAAACCCACAAACCCACACTCACACTCAAACATACTTGCACTTGCGTGGAACGACGTGCAGTTGTTGCTGGCCCCTGCGTTGCTTGTTCTGCACTCCTGGCAGAAGCGACGACCTGGCGCACCTTCTCCGCGATGTCGCGCAGCTGCGACGTGCGGTCCACAGCGGCGTCCAATGCAACCACGGCGTCAATGTCAAAGAGCGACAGCACAATCTCACGCACGGTTTTGTGTTGCTGGGGTGGTGGCAGGCGCAGCACCTGTGAAAAGTACTGATCGAGCGCGGCTGCCGTCTCTTTGCTCACAGCATCCGGCAACTTCATTGCCAGCCGCTTCAGTCGGTCAAACGAGTCGTACTCGCTCACCTCAGCCTTGCTCATGCTGCTGTCGTTCACATTGTGCCACGCGCTGCCAACAATCACGGGCACGACGCGGCGAAGGCGGATCTTGGCGTGTTGCTGCTCCTCATCTTCCTCGTGCGCCCGTTGGTACTCGCGCAGCGCCAGCATCGTCATCCACTCCAGCAGCACGTTGTCGCAGTAGTCGCTGTGCTGCAGCTGCCTCATCTGCATGATGGTGGCAGCAGAGACGATGGGGCAGGCCACCAGGCTCAGCCCAATCGCCGTCATGAACGACAGCTTGAAGTTGAGGCCCGTCTCCAGGTTGTTGGCGTCCAGAAACGCGACCAGGTTGCGCTGCTCCAAGCGCGGATGCAGCGCCATCACCAGCCCACTGCTGGCGCGTTGCCTGAGGGTGTGGTTGCGGGAGGGGGGGGGGGTTGGAGTCGGTAGTGATGAGATGAGGGGAAGCTACATGCAGTAGTTGTGGCTAGTGGGTGGAAGTGACAGACAGATACTGGCACACACACATACACATACACGCGCCATACACATACACACACACTCATACACACACACAACTCACCTGTAGCTGATGAAGACGTCGTACTTGTCCTGCAGGCCGAGAACGGGCAAGAGACGGCCATACTTGGCGATCAGGTCATCGGGTGACAGCAGCTGTTCGTCTACCCACATGTCCTGCTTGCTCTTGTGGTGGTGCAGCACATCCTCAAAGAACAGCAGCGTCTTGTCGTCAAATGGCAGCAGGAGGCTGCTCATCAGGCTTGGGTAATGCTCTCTGGCGGCCTCGCTGATCATGGTGTGCAGCATGTGCAGCATGGCGCGTGGCTGCGCACTCGTGATCTTCATCTTGATGCCGCCAACAGCCGGCACAAGCTGCAGTTCAAGCTTAGTCGACTCCATGAAGCAGATGGCATGGGTGCGGCTCAGCTTGGGTTCCTGCGATGCGCCGTGCTGTGCATGCGCCAGCACATGAGCCAACACGATTGTAAACAGCCCCTCGGGCAGGAACGATGCGTGCTGTGCATTTTCAACTTGCACGCTCGCACTTCGCTTGAATTGCTTCAGGCTGAAGGCAACAAATGCGGTCTTCTCCTCGTACCCAAGATATGGGTTGATTCGCTGCGCTGCTGTCGTGCTCAGCGACACGGATGCCATCGTGCTGCTGCTGTGGCAGATGGTCATCGGCAGAATGGCTGGAACCAGGTACTGCTGGTGCTTGTGTTGTTGTTGTTGTTCATCACTCTCGCTCGCATCGTTGTCACCGTGGCCGGAGTTGGTGCGGGCAAGTGCCGTGCGGCTGTCGACCAGCTTGGGTGGGGAATACTCAATGCACAGCCCGTATTGCATCATCAGGTGCAGGAACGGCATCACCAAGTTGTTGTCCACGCCGTTCCACAACACGTCGAGCAGGTGACGGTGCAGGATGCCGCGGTCAACGAGGTCGTCCCACAGCTGCGCGCCAACGGCCCTCGCCTCGCCATCACGCACATCGTGATGCAGGTCAAAGTTACGGATAACGCGCGTCATCGTGTCCACAGCCCACTGTGGACTCAGGATCACGAAATCCTCCATGCCAGGCACGTGGTCGTAGTACAACGCCATCGAGTACAGGTGCAGGAACTGGAGGCACGCCCTCGTCTCCTCACGTGTACGCAGCCCACATGTGCGTGCAATCGCCACCACCTTGTCAAACGCGAGCAGCGGCCGCTCCTCGTCGCGGGCAATGGCGTTGAGCTTGTCGTAGAGGTGGAGGTATGGCACAGCGACCTCCTGACTCACGTATTCCTGCGCCAGTGCTGTGGAGGAGATGGTTTGGCGCAGGTCCTGGATCATGGAGTCGTGGATGGACTTGGTGTTGTCAACGGGCCAGAACCACAGGCCGTGCTTGTCGTTGTGGATGACGCCAGGGAAGGCGGGATTGTGGCGCAGGCGACTGTAAATGTCACGTGAGATCTGCTCATGTTGCTTCCGCTTGCTGACCACATCAGCGAAGGTGCCGACGATGAGGACGGGTGCGCCCTTGGCGTGGAGGTGGAGGGAGGAGAGCCAGTGCTCCATAAATTCCCACGCCTCTGTCCGCTTGCTCTCGTCTTGGTGCAGCAGGTCCTCCATCGAGAACACCAGCAGGTACACCGCGTACCTGTTGGGTGGGTGGGGTGATGAAGGGAGAGGTGAATGAATGAGAGGTGGTGGAGGGACTGCAAGCAGACAAACGCACACACACAGGCACACACACACACACACACACACATACACACACGCACGCACGCACGCACGCACACACACACACACACACACACACACACACAGTGACCCACTTTGTGAGGAAGAAAGGGTGGAAGATGTAGAAGGTGGACTGGCCACCCAGGTCAAAGATCTTGAACGTGACCCGCGCTTTGCCCTCGCCCATGACGGCGTCCACGTTGAATTCCTTGATCGCTTTCTCCATTTCCTCAGCAGACATGCCGGGCGTGGTGCTGCTGCTGTTGTCACGCGCAGCAGCATCACTTTGGCTGGAAGGGTTTAGGGTGGCCTGCTTCGTGGGCGCAGATGCTGAGTCATGAGATGCCTTGCTGGGCTTTGGGACCGTCGATGTCGACGTGCGGGAGGATGGCCGTGACCGCGTCTCCTTTGAATTCTGTAACTGCTCCTTCTTCGACTTTGAACCCGTCGCCTTCTCTGCCTTCTCGGCTTCTTGTTGCCGCTGTTGCTGTTGGTGTTGGGCAACGCGGCTCTCCAAGTCGGCCTTCGCCTTCATCATCGCCTGCTTCATCTGCAAGTCCACGCCAGATTCCTGCGCCAGCGCTGTGCCGCAGAGACTGCGCATCAACTCAGAGATTTCCGCATCCAGCTCCTGCAAAGGTTGTGTGTGTGTGTGTGTGTGTGTGTGTGTGTGTGTGTGTGTGTGTGTGTGCGAGGGGATGATCGTGTCAACCACCACCTCGCTTCACACCCATCGTCGCACACATCACATGCTCGCATCAGCTTCACTCACACACCTGCCAGTCGTGAACGTCCATTGATTCGACAATGACGGCGAGGTCGGTTGAGGCGGCGCCATGCGTGGAGTGCTCGTGCTTGTTGAACATGTGACCCATGAGTGAGTGGAACGTGGAAGTCTTGCCGGCGCGCCCCTGACCAATGAAGATGAGTTTGGCCCTGCCCGCCATGGTCGCGTTGAAGCGTGCTATGACCCCCCGCATGCGCTGCTGGAGACGCTCCCTGCGCGCCTGCTCGGGCTGCTGCTGCTGGTGGCGGTGGTGACGGTTGTGTGAGACATCATGATTATGCTTGATACGAGACCACGGAGAGCGTGATGAAGGAATGGCATGGGTGACGTGATGCATTTGCTTGTGCGTTGCTGGCAAGCACCCTTCTGATCACTCACGTCTTGCGCTGCTTGTTCTTCTTGCTTCGGTCCGGCGGCAGGAGTGGGCGCAGGTGGCTCTTGTTTTGGTTGTTGCTGCTGTGGTTGCTCCGAAGGCTTGCCGCCTGGCTTCAGCCCTTGGATGCTGGTGATGGCAGCGTGGCCGGCCTGTGCCACATCATAGGGCCTCTCTCCCTGCGTGTGTTGGAAAGGTAAAACGCATGAGTTGAGGAAGGAGGGAAGCAGGGAGAGGGGGAGAACACAGCGCAAAGCAAAGAAGCAGTTGTGTCACGTCTTCAGAAACAGCAACACGACGCGAAGCACACCTTCTTATTCTTGACGGAAGTGTCTGCGCCCTTCTCGACGAGCAGCTTCACAATGGCTGGCTGGTTGTGCCTGCAGGCAACGTGCAGTGGCGTGTCGCCCTGTTGTTGGGTGGGGGCAGCAAGGGGCATGGCACGTGTGGTGAGGATCTATTGAAAACGAACACACGGCCGGTGCAACCATGAGCGAGCGCCGTCACATACGGGCACAACAAACACACCCAGACACACACATGATGAACATACCTGCTTGTCCTGTTGGTTGATGTCTGCATTGTCCTGCTCGATGAGGGACGTGACAGCTGGAGCGTCGCCATCCCTGCAGGCAGCAAACAGTTGCTCATGGTGTCGTCGTTTCTTCTCCTTGCGTGCTTCGTCGAAGGCGGCGTTGCCCTCATCGTCGCCAAACCTGTGATCCCACGCGACATTGGACGCAAGCATCACGCAGCATGTGTGCGTGAGGAGAAGGGTCGAGAGAAAGCAGGGATCAAGCGACTAGAGTGGAAGCACGCATTGACCAATCCCCTGTGATGAGTTCTCGGTCGACGGGCAGCGCGGCACCAAAGGCGCGGGCAGTGGCGGTGGAGTTCCTCTCGATGCTGAACGAGGACACGTGGTGGTAGCGTGTGGTTGGGAACAAGCAGCAAGTGCGGTGCGTGGGTCAGGAGGGTTGGTGGTTAGGGTTGTGGAGAAATGCAAGCAAGCAGAGAGGAACACACAGTGTGGCGTGCACTCAAAGAGTGGTGATTGGTCACACAAATCCACAACAGGACACAGGCGTTCATGAGGCAGGCGCAACGCAATTGACGGACTTAAGCTTCTTCAGCGTGCGGTTCTGGTCCAGTGCGGCACCCAGCGCCGCACCGCCAACCGGGGTGATGGAGTTCTTGGTCAAGCTGCAAGTGGCAAGAAATACATGTTGGAAGAGCAGGGGAACGGGTGGGCAAGCAACACGTGTCAGTGTCATGGATGAAAGTGGGTTGCAGATGGATCACGTGCACGCGTACTCGCTCGCACATCAGGTCCTACGACATTGAAGTCACAATGGCGGAAGCAAAGGGGGCAAATGCAAATTGCACAGGATGTGGCAGCGCTTGTGGCACAGGTGAAGGATGGAAGCATTTGTTGGTTAGTTGGACAAACATGTCGCAGAGACATCGTGGGTGGCTTGCGGTGCCTTGATCTGCACATGTGTACTGCAGAGGCAGCGCATAAAGACACACATTGCAAAGAGGAGCTTCCACTCACTTGAGTATTTCGAGGGTCGTGTTGTGCTTCAGCACCTTCGCCAACGCCACGGCGCCCTCATCGCCGATGGAATTGTCCCACAGGCTGTCAAGATGATGTGGTGGATGCCACACAGGGGGATGATGCCACATGGGTGAGGAAGTGCGTGAGTGAGTGATGATGATTGCTGTGGATGGCAACACAGTCATCAATCCACACATGGGCACGTGATAAAGGTGCAGCGGCAGTGACGCAGCATACATGTGCATGTGTGCGTGTACACACTCACTTGAGTTTTTCGAGGGTCGTGTTGTGCTTCAGCATCTCCGCCAACGCCACGGCGCCCTCATCGCCGATGGAATTGTCCCACAGGCTGTCAAGATGATGTGGTGGATGCCACACAGGGGGATGATGCCACATGGGTGAGGAAGAGTGAGTGCGTGCGTGCGTGATGATGATTGTTGTGGGTGGCAACACAGTCATCAATCCACACATGGGCACATGTGCACGTGATAAGGTGCAACGGCAGTGGCGCAGCATACATGTGCATGTGTGCGTGTACACACTCACTCGAGTGTTTCGAGGGTCGTGTTGTGCTCCAGCATCTCCGCCAACGCCACGGCGCCCTCATCGCCGATGGAGTTGTTGTACAGGCTGTCAAGACGGTATGGTGGATGCCACACAGGGCGATGATGCCACATGGGTGAGGAAGAGTGAGTGCGTGCGTGCGTGATGATGATTGTTGTGGGTGGCAACACAGTCATCAATCCACACATGGGCACATGTGCACGTGATAAGGTGCAGCGGCAGTGACGCAGCATACATGTGCATGTGTGCGTGTACACACTCACCTGAGCCATGTGAGGGCCGTGTTGTGCTTCAGCATCTCCGCCAACACCACAGCGCCCTGGCCGCCGATGGAGTTGTCTCCCAGGCTGTCAAAATTGGATGATGCCACACAGGGCAATGATGCCGCATGGATGAGGAAGAGTGAGTGCGTGAGTGATGATTGTTGTGGGTGGCAACACAGTCATCAATCCACACATGTGCACGTGATAAGGTGCAGCGGCAGTGACGCAGCATACATGTGCATGTGTGCGTGTACACACACTCACCTGAGCCATGTGAGGGCCGTGTTGTGCTTCAGCATCTCCGCCAACGCCACGGCGCCCTCAGGGCCGATGGAATTGTTGTGCAGGCTGTGCAGACACACAAGAACCGCAGGGAGCGACGGTGAACACACGTCCAAACATGCGCAAGCAGGGGAGGAGAAAGGGATGCAACGTGCAACACCGCCACCCCAATCAACCATGCATGTCACACGATGCAGATTCATCATCACCACGCACTAGAGTCGTTTGAGGCAGGTGTTGTCCTTGAGCGCCTCGGCCACCGCACGCGCCCCAATGACGCCGAGGCGAGCATTATTCAAGCTGTAATTTCAAATGGTGTGTGTCATGAAATGAGCAAGAAGACTGAGGATACACAGAGCAAAACCATGAGGGTGCCAGTCACAACCTGCCACAAACACACACGCACACACACTCTCTGTTGATGTGTCCAGGTGGTGCGAGGGGACAGGACACGCACACGTGAACACCCAACAGCAAGCCACACCAAGCTCATTGCAACACAAGGACAAGCCAAGCAGAGAGAGAGAGGGGGGGGGGAAGAATAAGCACAAGCACAACCACAAGAAGTGTCCTTCTGTCCAACACATGCATGCATGTTCCAACACGTCGTTTTGGTTGCTTTTGCACTCACCCCACATTGTCCCCACACGTGTTGTTGGCGATGGCCCTGATCTTGTTCTTCACCCCATCCTTCAGCTTCGTCTGCGCCAGCAACGCCTCCACCTCCTCCCTCGCTCTCTTCTCTCCGCCGGACATGGCGGCGCGTCGTCTTTTCTCCTTGTGGCTTGTTGTGACGTGCTCGTGAGCTGGAAGAAGACAACGACAAATGGACGACGACAGGGTTTTAAAAAATATTACCGGTGACCATTGCTAAACTACGGTTGCGAAGTGAGCATTGCCGGTTCGTGACCACGCGCAAAAGCTCGAGGCGCGTCCACTAACCATCAAATCGCATGCTGTGAAGCCCTACCCCCGCTAACCGCTACGCTCGCTCCCGCATCGCTGCGCTACCCGAACCAGATTTGTCGCACAGGGTTTTCCCTAACCGGCGGCTGCGCCGCCTTTGCGCTGCCTTGACACATGCAAATTCCGAAACTGTAGAAGCAAAAAACATTGGGAATTTAGCGAGCGCCTGCGGTAAAGTTGCAATAATCCCGACGACGACAAGTCAACGCGCTGCTTTTTGTTTCCTTTGTTTTGTGTGTGTTGTTGTTTTGCGACTCAGCCATTGGACGATTCGCAAAACCTTACAGAGGTTATCCGCACACCAGCGCTTCCGTGGAAGATGTTCGTCAACCATCTCTTCGAGCCCTCGTTGTTGCCGGGAACACAACAAACAAACAGGATGAAGTGCCTCCAGCCAGCCAGCCAGCAACGACCCGACTCGCTTTGTCGCCGAAAGGAACAACAGCCGCGCCCTCCTCGCTTGGTTTTGCCTGGTTGGTACAACACACCAATGTCTGTAGCCACATCAACACCACAAACATCACCGCCGCTCCACCATCACCACCGTCAACGGATCTCATCATCTTCATCGAGCCATTTACTGAGGAAAGAACAGGTCCGCCACACAACCCACAAACAACGCCCCCAGCCCAACACACATCAACACACACACATCCACACATCCACACACACAGCAGTGCCCAAATGCAACATGAAGCCAAGCCAACCAAACAACAGCCAGCCCCTCTGCACATCAAACAACACCCTCCAGTTGCAAGCCAGAATCAAATACGCACAGCAGCAGCAGCAGCACACATCAACCAAACACACCAAGAACGTGTTCAGCTGTACACAGCGCCACACAATAGAAACAACAGGCAAGCACAAGAAGGGCGTGACATAAGCAAGCAAGCAAGCAGGCGAGAGGGAGAGTGAAGGAAGGGAAGAACAGAAGAGAAGAAGAAGAAGAGAAGAGAAGAGAGCAAGAAAGGGAAACAAGAGGATGAGGAATCGACAGACATTCAGCCATGCTCTAAACTGGTGCACAAGTTGACACGCCACATCACAACATGGTGACTACGCGGACGAGCCAAGTGCCTCAACAGCGCGCTGCACGCGGGTGTGCACCTCGGGGTCCTGCATCAAATACCTCAACACGCCGTGGGCAGGCGAATCCTGCATATTCTACGAGAGGAAACGACACGAGGGTGTGAGAATGAGGAGTGGAAGAAGGAGCAGGGAGGAAGAGGGAGGAAGACGATGGGAAAGTACACGAAGTACACGACAGTCGCGCATCTTCGAGGCAGCAAACACACACACACACACACATCACATAAATCACACACAACACAACCCACGCACCATGAGGCTGTGTACATGCCCTGGCAGTGGGGCTCGTCGACGGCGGCCGCGGGGGTGCCAATCACCTGCACAAACAAACGCCCGCACAATCTTCACCGGGCTCTCAGGCGCAGTCTCGCGTGGATCTTGCCTACAGAAGCAACAACAAAAGGAAGGAGAGGGAGGTACAGGAAGCAATGGGAGGGGGAACGGGAGAGTCAGTCGCGAACAAGAACGACAGGCGGCAGAGCACACCACCGACACATGCAGCACGACCAGGCCATGCACACACACACACACACACACACACACACACACACACACACACACACACACACACACACACACAAAACACAGTCGTAGCACTCACGCTTGGAGGACCTCGACGAGGTATGTGAAGATGTACTTTGCTTCATCGTCGTCTTCTGTAATAGACAGCCAGTCAAGCAGATGTGTCAGCATCTCATCTGTGCAAGGGTTGGTGGTGGATGGGTGGATGAGGAGGTTAAAGAAAAAGCGACGACAACGTGACAACAAGAGCAAACAACCAACGCAAAGGACAGCGAAGAAGGAGTGTAGCAACGCACACACACACACACACACACACACACACACACACACACACACACACACACACACACACACAACCACACACACCTTTGAGAGGCCGTGTGCTGGGTTGTGTGCAATCTTGACAAAGGCGGAGATGCAGTTCTCGGTCGCGCTGGAGTTGGGCGATTCGCGGGAGCCGGGAGCCCTGGATCACAGCGAGCAGCGACTCAACAGCCTGAACGCGGCAGGACGACAAGGGGTGGCGGTGAGGTTTGGCAAGCCGAAAGTGGAGAAAGGAGAGAAGCGACGAAGCGACATGTTCACACACAGACACACACACAGACACAGACACACACTCACACACTCACACGCGCACACCCCCCCTCTCTCTCTTGGCCTTGAGCGCACCTTGTGTGGATGTATGTGGATTGTGGATCCTCCTCCTCAATCTGGGCGGCGCTGGCTTGCATAACGCGCATGAGCTCGTGTGCATCCGGCGCAAACATGTCCTTGCAAACAAACACGCCCATCAGGCCGCGCAGCATGCGGTATTGCCTGTCGTTTGAGTGTTGGAGAATGTTCTTCATGAACGGCACAGAATCGTTGTCGTAGTCCTTGAACCGCTCCTGCGCCACGTTGGCCAGCACATGCATGCGAACCAGAAACACGATGGCCGCCCCCTTGCTGCCGCTGCAACCAGTGAGGAGCGCAAGCACACCATCACCTCGTCAACTGCCGCTGTTGATGTCATGGCGTGCAGCACCACAACAACCGCCACAATCACGGCCAATCCCTCTTCCAACAACGGTGTGGTGGTCCAACAGCATCCACCGCAGTGAGCTGCTTGAAACCGGCAGTGTGCAGTGACGGCTGTGGCCGCGGTGGAATGCCTCGCTGGCAGGAGATGAGGTGGCGGAAAACAGCAGCAGTTGAGATGGTCAGGGAGAAGCACAGCTAGCAGCAGCGGGAAACTGGTTGACAAAAGAAAAGGGCCTTGAGTGCACCGCCACAACGCCGCGCAGGACAGCAAGCAGTGCAGCTGTTGCTGTGTTGGCGTGGTGTGGCTGACGATGGCGTGAATACGCATGCATGCACACACACACACACATGGCAGTGTCGGGGATGGTGATGATGATGTGGCAGGTTGAGGTGGGGCCACGTGCTGGCAGCACTCAATCACAGCAAAGGTGCAATGCCCGTGGCTGTCGGTGGCTGCGGTTGGTTGAAGCGGCGTTGCGGTGACGATGTGTGTGGGTGGTTGGCTGCAGCAGCAGAGCCTGCGCTGGGCCGGAATCGGTGTGTGCACGCGTGCAACGGGAGGGTGGGGAGCAAGATGCAGGCGCTCCACTGGGCGGGGGTGATGCGACTTGTGTGAAGACAAAAAAGGAGAGAAGAGAGAACTGACGATGAGAAGCTGTCGTGCACGACGTGCAAGTGCAGCCCTGCATCAGCCCAGTGGGGATGTTGAATGGTGTTGTGTTGACGAGGGGTGGTCGGTGTGCGTGGTTGCTTCGACATGCGGGAGGGGCAACGAGTGCAAATGAATTCAATCACACACATACACACACACACACACACACACATACACACATACCCACATAGACACACACACACGTTTTGTGTGGCGCTGGGAGCGATGTCTGCTGGTGGTGTCAGTCATGGTGGTATGGAAGCGGAAGTGTGGTGGTGGGATCCTTCACCTCAGTGCACATCCCAGCCACCACGCTGGAGACCACGAGCTGGCTCACTGTCTCCATGCCCGTGCATGGCACCGACCGCCGTATGGCAGCGGTGATGACAATGTCAGAGGCCTGCTCTGAAGCAAGCACACATCGTGACAGGGGTTAAGGAGAGAGTATGTGTGTGGGGTGTGGGGTGTGATTGACGAGGGGAGGTGGTTGACAAGAACAAGGACGTGCTGACGGGATAAGTGGGGGAAGGAGGCGTGCAAACTGTGGTGTGCATGTCGCGTCACACAGCACATTGAGGTGCAGTGCAGTGGAGTGGAAATCCCAGGCAACACCCCACCCCCCACGCCATCAGCCACACACATACCGAGACAGAGCGAGAGAGAAGGAAGTGCCTCTTGTTGTCGTGGCACACGGTGATGGCACCCGCTCAAGTACACGGTGCTGTCATTCAAGCCACCATCATCATCCTCATCGTCAGCCTGCAAAACAGGTGGTGGTGGTGAAGATGAAGGCACACAGCGTTGCAGCCAAAAGCAAAGGGGGAGGTGAGAGGGAGGTGGCTTGAGATGTGTGAGTGAAGGGGGGGTGGAGAAGAGATGGTGTGCAGAGAGCAGGTCAAGCAAGGGGTGTGCAAAGGAAAGAAAGGGAGAGTGGACTGCGAGGCAGGAAGGAACAGTGTAAAGGAAGCAGAGCAGTGAGTACAACACACACGCACGCACCACGTGGTGGGCGTGTCGCTCGTCCAAGCGGAGTGAATGAATACATGTCCCTTGGCTTGGCTTGCTTGCTCGCTTGCCTGCTTGCTCGTCTGCTTGATTGATTGATTGATGGATTGCTTGCATGTGTCATTGTCATCTGTCATCAATATCCCCCCTGCGGCTCCCTGCTGCTGCTGCTGTTGTTGTTGTTGTGGCTGTTGTGGCTGAGTATGTGACCAAACCACCACCGCCAACCACCACCACGCACCTCCCCATCCATCCTTTCCTTTCGTCGCAGCGAATGCAGCGTGTGTGTGTGTGTGTGTGTGTGTGTGCGTGTGTGCATTGCGCGCAACCAGCCACGAGTTGTGTCTGTGCAGAAGAAGACGGGGAAAGCTGAAATCAGTCGATGGCACGACTGTGGAGATGTGGCAGCCCAAACTTGCTTGCACTCGCTTCATCTTCTTCTTCTTCTTGTTCTCTTTGGTGCAGTGCACACAGCGAGGCGAGGCAAGGCAAGGAAGGAAGGAGGAGTGATGTAGCAGTCACCCCAACAGCAGCATGGGGTGGGAAGAGAGATGTGGGAGAGGGGAAGAGGGGATTGTTGGTGATCGCTACCCAGTCACCAACAGCCAACCAGACCAATGTGGAAGAAAGGTCTCTGACACACACACACACACACACACACACACACACACATGCACACACACACACACACACACACACACACACAGACACACACACACACACACACACATGCAACACAAAGTAGGTGTCACGTCAACGATCCCCACGTGAGCCAACACACATCATGCCCGCTGTTCCTTTCTCGACTTCTGCTTCTTCTTCTTCTTCGTCTTGGGCACTATTCGTTCGCTCCATGCGTCACGCAACCAAGTATGTGAACGTGGGACGCGGTGTCCTGTTTGTGGTGGCAGTGCTGTCGGTTGTTGCTGCTGCCGCTTCGTTGTGGGTGTGGGTGTGGACTCCCTTCTTTCCTTCTTCTTGTGGCACAAGGATGTGTGCAGGGGGCTGCGCGCCTGCTGAAAGTGGTGGTTTCGTCGTCGTCAGGTCGTCGTTGTTGTGCTTGGCTAACGTGAACATGTGTGCTGTTCTCTTGTGGTTGGACAAGGCAGTGGCCTGCAGAAACAACGCCCCTCAGAGTGCACTGGCAACACGTGCCGCTGACATACGCACACCACAAGGCAAGCGGCTAGCAGTGTCACTCACGGCCACCTGCGAGGTGGGTGCAATCACACCTCCGCTCTGTGTGTGTTGTGTGTGTGTGTGTGTATCAGTGCACGGTGGTGATCCGATATCCAAACCACAACCACTGCTGCTGCCTTGCTGCTGCTGTTGGCACGTGTGTTCTCACGGTTGCATCGTCTCTTCCTCCCACGCAAACAACAAACAGACAGGAATCGGCAAGTGAGAGTGGCGGAGACCAAGGCACCAGCAATACAGAAGGCCACGTTTGAGTGGGACGCACCTCCACAGCGGTACAGGGGTGAGCAATCACAGCATTTGCGCTGACATCGGTCAGTCCTCTGTCGTGGTCACACATCATTCATCCTCCAGCTTGCAATCAAGTCAGTTTACATGGCATGCACGCTGTAGGTGCTCATCACCCGCCCCATGCGCACGTGGTTTCCTCACACGCACACCCCACAACAGCCCGCTCGCTGGACATGTGTGACGCGCGAATGCTCGGGATGATGATGGAATGCCCACGTCTCATCATGACAGTGAGCGATGTGTGTGTGTGTGTGTGCATGTGTGTTTCTCGTTACGCTCGGCAACCGTTTGATGACGGCTTATCACTCCTGCGCACGTTCCCTCGCTCACTGCAACACCCATCTCGCCACCGTTAACGACCAGGTTGCCATCCACTGGATGCCCTTGATTGCGTCGACGGAGCAGAGCGTTGGTAACATTGGCAAGGTGCTGCTCGTGGCGGGACAGAGCGAATGCTTTCAAAAGTATGCGCACGCTGTATGTGTATGTGTGTGTGCATATGTGTCGTCGACGTGGTCATTCTTCCATGCGTCTGCTGTCTGCTATTGGTGTGCCATCGTTTGATCTTGTGCTGCGATGTGTGGTCCTAAGCTCTGTTCCTCGTGTGTGTTTGGGCCACAGGGTACGCCGTCAGCTGAAGAGAGGAAGGAGGCGCTGCTCCGGCACAAGGATGATGGTGACATGAGGTGCAACCACCAAATTGTGTTGTTGTTGCGGGCGCATTGCCGCCGACGGCGCTGCTGATGCTGCTGCTGCTGCTGATGTGTACCTGCACACACTGAACCACTCATCACTCGCTATCGTCTTGCAATCCTTCTGTGCACTTCTCTACACCGCTTCGTCTCGACAGCTTCATGTCTGCAGAAGAGAATGAACTCTTTCACACAGTGTGTGTGTGTTTGTGTGTGTGTGTGTGTGTGTGTGTGTGTGTGTGTGCAGCAGTTCGTTGCAGATATCTCCCACCACTTCTCTCATCCCCTTTCATTCGCGCGCCTCACCACACAACAAACGCACCCATCGTCTCCACCACAACCACCACTGTTACCAGAACGCACTGCCCCGAGATGCCGCTGCACCATCGCACTGCCAATGGCGGTCCTGATGTCAGGGATCACCGCACGACATATCCATCGATCCTCTTCGCACGTGCCCATCGTTCAAGGTGAAGACCTGCCAACACAGCAACAGCAACAGCAACGGCGTGGAATGGCGTGCAACCGAAGCATGATGACCTCACACTCTTTGTCTGCGTGTGTGTTATGATTACATGTTCATGCGTGCGTGCATCTATGGCAGGTGTACGTGTACCGTCTGAGTGCTGATGAAGAGGCTACCCTTGCCAGCCATCTACCGCGCCATCCGAACCGCCATCCGTGACGGCCGTACAGCACCGATGACCCGTCCAGGGCTTACCTCTTCGTCCCAGGCACCGACGTGTCGTGCTGGTGTGAAGGTGTGTGTTTGATTGTGTGTGTGTGTGTGTGTGTGTGATTGTGTGTGTGTGTGTGATTGTGTGTGTCGCGTCGGTGCAGATGCACGGGCTTCCACAGCAGTCACTATCACCCACCACCACCTCATAATTGTGTTTGCGCGCTTGCGGCTGAAAGATTGCATGCACAGCACGTACTCTGGCAACATTGAGTCGATGCATCCCGTGAGCGCAGCCATCGAGCGCCATCTCTCCAGCTGAGGTGGTGGTTTGTTGTTGCTTGTGGTGCTCGTGGTGCTGGTGTGCTTGTGGATCTTGATGTCGTGCGTGTGAGAGGACCTGTGTTCATGTCTTCCAAACACACACGCTCACATGCTCACATGTGTTGATACATGCCAGACTTGCGTATTGGAACGAGGGCCGCTACCACATCCTGTTTGAGTACAGGGACGCACCGAGTCTCCCCTGGCATGCAGAACACGGCATTCTTGCAGAGGTACAATGTGTGTGTGTGTGTGTGTGTGTGTGTGTGTGTGTGTGTGTTGGAACATGACTGTGCATGCCTGCGCTCACCATCGACGACTGCTGTTGCTTACACTTCACCAATGCCGCCTTGTTTCGCATCACCACCTGCATCAGGTTGGCCTGAGCGAATTCCACCACCGTGACGGCCTCGATGTGTCCATGTCACTCTTCTCCATTGTGACATTCATTTCACACCGGAGCAACGACGCGTTCCACCTGCACAAACAGAAAGTACCTCGTCACCTTCAGGTCTGTGCATGCATGCGTGTGTGGTGTGACGTGGTGCGCTGTGAGGTTCGATGTTCACTGCTGCTGCTGGATTTAGAGGGGTTGGTGTCGCTCACTGCACCACCACTCGCCCTTCTTGTAGCCGCTGCAACCTCACTCCAAACCCCTTGTGGTGTCGCTGCTTGACGTGTGTCTTCTTTCCCTGTTGTACAGAAGCACCATCGAGTCTGCTCGTTCTGATGCCATGCGCAACCACCCCCCCCCCCAAGCTTCACAACGGCAGGTGTGTCGTGCTACGTGTGTGATGTGCTTTGTGTTCTTGTGTGTTCCGTGTGTGTGTGTCGTGCGTTGCCTCGGAGTCAACCCGTTTTGGTATTGTGTGCGTGTCTGTCTGGATCCACCTCTCTCACTCACACATCGTCCCTTTGTATGTTTGCTTGTGTATGCGCAGGGACACTGTGTTGGTGTGCGCGTGCCGGTGGTTTGGCGAAGAGCGAATGGGCCGTGAGGGGGAAGGTTGGATATGACCCATCGTGTAAGCAGGCAGAGGAAGAGTTCAACAAGTACACGTACACGGAGCTGGCGCTGGAGACCAAGTTTGGGCTCATCGTGGAAGCATTTGGGTACCCCTCCTTCAGGTGTGTGTGTGTGTGTGTGTGTGTGTGTGTGTGTGTGTGTGTGTGTGTGTGTGTGTGTGTGTGTGGCAGACAATTTCGGTCCTGTTCGTGCTCTTACCTACCTTCCATCTCCTGCCACCCCTTTTCATGCCTCATATATCATGACTGCAGGTGCCATCCCCGTCATTGTCGTCGATCACTACGTGCTGGTGCGTATGGATGGATTTTACATTGTGCGTGTGTGTGTGTGTGTGTGTGTTGGTGTGTGTGTGTATGTGTGTGTGTGTGTGTGTGTGTGTGTGTGTGTGTGTGTGTGTGTGTGTGTGTGTGTGTGTGTCTATA
>NW_004754900.1:2462-20109 GCF_000188695.1 Salpingoeca rosetta | reverse complement strand
ACACACACACACACACACACACACACACACACACACACACACACACACACACACACACACACAAACACAACTGCGTTCAGCTTCCGAGGATCCTGCGGTCGATCCCTGATGAGGTGGTGGAGATGATGCAGAGACGCGTTGTGTTTATGTTTGAGGAGTTCTTCAAGTCCCTCTCGACCCAAGTGCACACAGGTGAGGGAGTATGTTGTTGGGACAGGGGGCTGTCGAGTGAGTGTGGGGAGTATGGTGTAGTGTGTGCGTTGCTCACTTGTTCTCGTGTCCGTTCAACCACTCTCACCATCTGCCAACTCGTGTGCTATTTGCTGCTGTCAGCGCTGGAGTCTGCCAGGATCAACCTGTTCAGTGGCGACAACGCGTGGCAGGTGAGCGTGCGTGCGTGTGTGTGTGTGTGTGTGTGTGTGTGTGTGTGTGTGTGTGTGTGTGTGTGTGTGTGTGTGTCTATGTGTACGTGCTCTTCTCCACGCACCCACACGCCATCATCACCACCTCTCATTTTCGTGTGTGTTTGCTCACATCCTTCCCTTCCCATCCTCAACACCAAGACCACCACCACCCTTCTCGTCTGTTTCTTTCTCCTTCCTTTCTGCTGTCGCCCCACAGAGGGCCTTTGAGCCAGCAGTTGTCAACCCCCTCCCCTTCCACCAACCACCACTGCTCTGGTGGGATGAACAGACGGGCGCTGCCATGTGATGACCACCCAGCCACGCTGTGCGGCTGCGGAAGCAGCAACACCAGCAACACACCACAGACAAGCAAGCGATGAGCAACGTGAGTGCACCACTGCATGTGTGTTGATGTGGTGAGCACCGCACTAGTGTGCGTGTTTTGTGGTCGCTGTCTCTGTTGCTCCTGTCTCCCCTTGTTGTCCCACATCAATGTACATGCATGTGTGTGGTGCAGCTGCCTGTTTTGCTTTGCTTAATGCAGTGTCTCACTCTTCGTTCTCTCACACAACTGCCCGCACACCTGCACATTCCACACCTTGCAGCCGCTGCTTATATTCCCCTCTCTTTCTCGCCCGCACTGGCGGCCATCACAACAACAACAGCAGCAGCAGCAGCCAACACACCCTCCACCGCCGATGCAGCAGCAGCAGCAGAGAATGCACCACCACCACCACTTGCTGCTGAGCACATTCCCCAGCCAACCAAGCAACCAACCCATCGCCCACTGCTGCTGGCTGTTTGCAGCTGGGAACAGGTGGCGACAGCACAAGTTGCATTTTCGGCGGGCAGCAGCAGCAGAGGTGAGGGCGAAGAAGAGGGAAAACGGAGAGGAGAGGTGTGTTGGATGAATGGATGGATGGGATGATGTGTGGTGGGGGATGCTGGGTGAGTGTGGTGTGGTGCGGTGTGGCTGATGACAGAGGATGGTAGTGGTGGTGGTGTGAGGAAGAGGGATGGATGGAATGGATGGGGTGCAGCATGTCTTGTTCCTTCCCTTCTGTTTTCTGTTTTCTCCCTCTTCCCTTTCTCCTCCTTCACACAAATGCATGCACAACACCAGCAGTGGCAGCAGCAGTGTAGCTGCGCACATATTCATGCTCCCTCTTCCCTTCCTCCCACTCACTCACCATGCTGGTGCTCGCACACAAACACACTCACAGGCGATGCGCACGCACAAGCAGGATGAGGGAAATGTCGGGGATACTTGCTACGCGTGCCAGCTGCACTCGCCTCACACATGGTATGTTGGTGGTGATGAGTGGTTGGTTGGTTGTGTGATGGGTGCGGTGGCGGTGCTGGGGTGCGCTGAAGTGAACGCGGGAAGAGGGTTGATGGGGGATGGTGGTCACACACCGACACGCACACACGTACACACACGCCCGCGCACACGTGGTGTGTGTGATGTCAATCACTCTTTCTGCTATGCTGACGTGATGGCTTGCTCTGTGCCTGTTGTGTTCTATTCCCATTCACATTCCCTGCAGCCACGCACATACGCACACACACACACATGCACAGGTGGTGAGGTACCAGCACACATTAGGATGTTGATGGAAGCGGGCTCGCATGCCGGCTGCTGCTGCTGCAACTCCTCCGATTCGGCTGCCGCCGCTGTGCTCATGCAGTGTTCCCATATGCGTGAGCAAGGTGAGCCCATCACGCATTCATTGGTTGGCACATGGTGCATGTGTTGGTGGTGTTGCTGTTGTGGGTGCTTGGTGTTGCTGCTGCTGTGTCTCGTGCACCAGTGTAGCTGTGCAGCTCACACGCAATGTATGTATGCTTGTGGCTGCAGCGGCGACTGTGTGAGGATCGTTTGAGGATGATGGGCGATGCACACATGATGGATTGGAGGAGCAGCTGCGGACACACACGTCCATGGTCATGGCGGGCACATCCAACCACAGCGACGCAATCATGTGCAGGTGTGTGTGTGTGTGTGTGTGTGTGTGTGTGTGTGTGTGTGTGTGTGTGTGATGGGACGAGGAGGAGGAAAGCAAAAGAGAGGGGGCAGCAGGAAGGTGAACACGCTTGCTGTGCTCACATGCCATGCCTGTGCCTTGTGTGTGTTGATGTTGTTGTGTCTTGTCGTTGTGTGTTGGTTGCATGGGCACCAGGGCCACATCAGAAGAGGGCAAGGAAGCCGCCATGAACGACCCATCAGCATCATCATCCACCTTTCCCATTTCTCTCTCCTTTTTCGTTCTTCCACCTCAGCTCGGCCATAACCATCATCACCACCATCACCATCGACCGCACAGCCGCCATCACACGCCGGCCGACACCAGCTCCAATCTGGCGTGAGGCAGATATTGCACATGTCAGTCGCTCTGACGAAGAGGTGAGCAATGTGCGTGTGCGTGCATGGTGGTGGTGAGTGGGGACAACATGTGTGCGTGTGGTTGTGTGTCAGTGCGGGTGGTTGGATGAGCTGGCGTGTGATTGGTGATGCTTCGCTGTCAACCTCACCCCCTGTATTCTCTCCCTTCTTGTGTCTGTACACACAATATTCACAGCGTTGAGGAGGCGCATGAAGCGGTGGAACCAACGATGATGACAATGACGAGTGATGAAGGTGAGAAGGGCGACTGAGATGTGTGTGTGTGTGTGTGTTGGTTGACACGCTGTGTTCCCTTCTTCGCCTCCCACTTCCCTTGTCTGTTCTGTCCACTCATGTGTCTTTTCTTCTTCTTCCCCCTTTTTCGATTGATTTGGACACAGGGCCATGTATCTCGTCACCATCCAACCGACCAACCAAACAGCCGAGCGAGCGAGCAAAGGACACGGCGTGGCAAGGGGCCGTTTGTTTTCACCGTTTCCACCATCAGCAACAGCAGTACCTGATGTGGCTGCATTGTGGATGAACGGGCCCTCTGCCTCTGGGCCATCTCCTCCTCCTCGTCCTCGTCGTCGTTGGTCCCCAACAGCAGCGGCTGCGGCTATGGATGTGGAGGTGAGATGAATGGTGGTGGTTGTGGTGATGTGGGTGGCGTGTGATGTGTTGGGTGTGAACACCAGCATGTATATGTGTGTGATTGTGAAGGGTTGGTTGGATGTCGTTGGGTCTGTTGGTGCTGGCAATGGGTGTAGTTGTCGTTGATATCCTGATTCTGAGACAACTCACCTCTTTCTCCACACATACACGCACAGGATGTGATGTGCGTCGATGTGCTGTTGCCTCACATGACGACGATGATGATGGTGGTGAGTGGTTTGTGGTGGATGTGGACTTGCGCACGCACACGCATGTGCAAGTGTGATGCTTGTGGTGGTGGTGGTGGTGTTGGTGTCTGTGGTGGGATGTGACATGTGCGTGCACAGGTGATGATGTAGGTGATGTGAATGAGGCACAAGGAGGTGGATGTGGTTTGTTTCTGCCATGCTGGCTCACTGCGTCGTGTCATTCTTGCTAATTTGGTTCTTTGTGCTTGCGCATGTGTGCATGTGTGCATGTGTGTGATTTGCACAGGACGGAGGCCGTTCTCTTCCCAAGCCCTCATAACACGAGCAGGGCGATACACGCACACACAAATGTGCCAGAAAAGAAGGCGCAAGGTGAGACGCTGCCGCTGTGTGTGTGTGTGTGTGCGTGTGTGTGGTGATGGGGTGGTAGTACACATACGCACGCACATACGCACACGCATGTACAACACACCAGAGCAGTCATTGGCTGTGGGGTGGTTGCACTGACGTGTGTCTCACATGGATCCATCACACAACTCAAATGTGCGTATGCGTGTCCGTGCGTGGCTGCAGGCGGATGTGTGCGAGTTTCCCCAGCCGATTATCCTTCCTCCTTTCCCAACCGATTTCCTTTGCTCTGTGTTGTCATCATCATCAGCCTTTCCCATGTGATGTGGAACTGTTGAGGCGTGCTCGAGACTGCGGCCAACACAGGTATTGCAGTAGTGGTGGATGTTGTGATGGTGGTATCGTGTGCTTGCTTGCTTGCTTGCTTGTTGGGTGCTTGCTTCGTTGTTTTTGTGTGTATCTGGTTCACCCGCCCACAACATGCTGCATATTCCCATGCGTGGTCCCTTGTGTCCCTCCTTTCGTGTCCTCACCATCACCGGTCGTTGTTGTTCGTCTCTGGTTGGTTTCTTCTTGCCTCACAGGAAGGCAGGCTGGCTCGCTGCTGGTGGTGCTGCTGTGATGATGGCCGTGCGTGTGCATGTGTGCTGTGCACCGTGTTTGGGGCTGCACCGATGAAGACAAGGAAGGACACGGCCCGTGCCCACCACTCTTCCCCCTTCATCTCCTCTTTCTGCTCCGTCAGTGATGACGATGGTGGCCGTGGCATGTGATTGCGGTTCCCTTGTTTGGCTCTCGCTGTGACACATTGGCTGGCTGGCTGGCTGCATCAAGCACAGGTGAGGATGATTGTTGGCGGTTGGTTTGCTGGTGGTGGGCTGTGTTGTGTCGAGTGGTGGGAAGCAGGGGGAAGGAGGGGAAGTGACACGGTGATGGTGGTGGTGGTGGTGCGACGTGGGAGTGCAGAGCGAGAGGAGGGAGATGGAAGGGAAGTAATAGGAGGGCGATGATGTTGGTTGGGGGATGGGGATGCGTGTACACATACATGCACGTGAATCGTGTGATGGTAATATCACATGACAATGACACCCATATCAGTGGCTTATTCTTTTGCTTGTACCCGTGTGCGTGTGATTGTGATTGTGATGATGACTGCAGCAGGCAACACACGGCGGTGGACGCTGGATTGGATTGGCTGGGGTTGACTGGCCATCGTGTCGTGTCACCCATTTCTCTCTCCCTCCGTTGCTCATCTCAACCGAGAACACACACGGCGATGTGTGCTTGTGTGTGTGGGTGTACATGTGTGTGCATCGCCATCAATCACGCTGACAGCGACACGATGCACGAGGTGAGGGCACGCAATGCTGTGTGTGTGTTTGGTGGAAGGGGTTGAGGGAAAGTGGGGAGGAAGGCGTTCATCATGGCCATCATCACCACCACGGCTGTGCACCTGGTCATGTGACCGTGCATTTGGGGTGATGGAGATGGGGAGAGGGATGTTGTCGTTGAAATGCTTGTGGTGGTTGTGTTTGCATTGCTGTGTATGCGTGTGCATGGTGTTGTACCGTCTCACTCTGCAATGCCATGTGTGACTGTGTGTGACTGCAGATGTGCGTGCGCGTGTGCGCATATGCCAGGCACATGCGTTGATCGACGACAAGGTGTGTGTGTGTTTGTGATTGGGGTTGACGTTTGTGTTCTTGTGCCATCACACACGCACAACCATATCATCATCGTCCCACGCCCATGTGTTGTTGTTGTTCATTCACGCATGGTATACTCACATCCACCCCTCCCCTTGCTTCTTCTCCTTCTTCCTCCTCCCTGCTGCTGCCACCCTTTCCACTGTTTCCCATCCAACCCCCTTTTCATACACAGTGAGGAACCCATCCACGTCCAACACCCATGCCCACACGCATGCCACGCCATGGCGAGCTGTGCCACCTCAACCAACCCAACTCAACCCAGGCCAAGGAAGAGGAAGAGGAAGCAAGGACATAAGACATGGGGCTCCCAACAGATGTGTGTGCGTGTGTGTGTGTTGATGGACGGTGTTCTCCTTCCCCCCCCTCTATCGCCTCGCCTCTTTCTTCCATGGCGACCTGGCTGGGTGGCTGTTGCCCCCTCCCCTTGTTTGTTTTCTCTTCCAGCCCTTTGTGGCTGTTGGTTGTCTGTTGTGACTGTGAGGAGGAGAGGGAGGAGGAAGTGAAGAAGAGAGGAGAGGAGAGGGTGCGCATGCTGTCCACAGCTCTGTGTGTGTGTGTGTGTGTGTGTGTGTGTGTGTGTGTCTGTGTGTTTCTTCTTCTTTTCCATCCCCCCTTTCTTCTCCCCTTCTCCCTTCCCTTCTCAGGCTGCAAGGCATGTGAACCTGCGTTGCATTCACACACACAGTGTTGTTCCCCTTCTTCTTCTTCTCCTTCTGCTTCTTGTCTCATTGAAACCAACCAACCAACCAACCAAGCAAAGCAACCAAGCAAAGCAAGTCCGCCCTTCAACAAGCAAAAGCAAAAGCAGTTGCCGCACAAACGCAGCAGTGGGCGATTATTTGTGGCATCTTCCACAAATCGCCCAAACACGAATCAACAAGACCAACAACACAAACAAGCAGCAGGCGAAACGTGAATCAAGGTGCGTTTGTGTGTTTGAGTGGGAGGTGGCGGGTTGCGTTGTTTGTGTGCATGGCTGGCGCAGGGTTGGTGGAGAGGAGGGAGAGGGTGCGCGTTGTGACGGGCACTCACTGGCGGTTCTGTTGTGGGTGGTCTCGTTTGGTTCCATGGACTGTGTGGGGTGTGGTGGGTGATGGTGTGATGGTGAACAGGTGCAAGCAGAAAACACGCACAGCAGCGCGCACACCATGGATGTGTGCAGGGCCAAAGGCACACAAAGCGTTGCCCACGGTCGGTGAGGCTGACATATGAGCTGCACAGGCCCATGACACGCTGGCACTGTGAGTTTGGGTGAGTTCTGTCAATTGGATTGACTGCTGTGTGGGTGTTTGTGTGTATTTGCGA
The DNA here is from genome assembly GCF_000188695.1 of Salpingoeca rosetta. Taxonomy (NCBI): domain Eukaryota; class Choanoflagellata; order Craspedida; family Salpingoecidae; genus Salpingoeca; species Salpingoeca rosetta. The sequence continues at coordinate 13,097 of NW_004754900.1, read as the reverse complement.
AGGAGGGAGAGGTTGGAAGTGGCTGTGGTGGGTGTTGTGATCTCACACGCACTCCAGTGCACTGTCATTTGTTGTTAATAGCAGGCGAACAGGAATAGGTGTGCACGCTCCTTTTGTGTGTGCATGCTCTGCGTCGGAAGTCCTGCTGCTGTGGATGCATTTGGCTCACGCATGCACAGAGAGGGATAATGGGTTGCATCGACCCACAAACATGTGTGTGAACACACACGCACACGCACATGCTGACAGGCAGTCTGATGCCCACCTCGCGGTGCGTTGCACTTGTGTCTGTTTGTGACTGTGACTGTGACTGTGTGCATGTTGTTCATGCTGTGCCTGCTTGTGATTCACACTGTGTGTGTGTGTGTGGTGGCTGCTTGCTTCCCTCTGTCTCACACACCTGTGTATGGATGTTGACACACACACGCAGACACACACAGTGGGTGAGTGTGCAGACACACATGCCCACACAGGCAGCCAAGCCAGGCAGGCAAGCAGGGCAGGGCACACCCTTCCTCCTCTCCCTTTCTACCTCTCCCTCTCCTGCCACCACCACCGCTGGTGCATGGATGGACCAGTGGATGCAAGGGGTATTGGATGGCTGATGTCCTTTCCCTTGGTGCGTGTGTGTGCGTGTGTGTGTGTGTTGCAGCACTGCTGCTCTTGTTTCCCCTGTTTGTGTCTGTTGTGTTTGTTGTGCGTTGCTGCTTCTCTGTGTGTGTGTGTGTGTGTTCACCACAACCACGTCGTGTGCACCCATCACCATCGTCTGTGCTCACGCACCTCCCATCTCTCCTTTTCTTCTTCTTCTTCTGCTCCCTTCCCTCTTCCCTCTTTGTCATCCCCACACGCACACACACTCACGCACACACACTCACACACACACACACATGGACGCTTGTGCAGGGGAAGTGCAGGCTGTTTGTTGGAACCCATGGCATGGCACGCACAACCAAGCAAGGACACACGAGCAAGTATGGACACAGGACAAGCAAGCAAGACGTGGGGCACCCATAGATCACGCACCTCGTTGGAGAAGGAGGGGAGCGTGAGCGGGTGATGTTGATTGTGTTGTGTTGTTGTGTGTGTTGTTGTTGACAGCGTGCACGTCTCTCTCCTTGTATCCCTCTGCCTTCCTCCCTCCCTTTCCCTTTCTCTCTCTCTCTCTCTCTCTCTCTCTCTCTCTCTCTCTCTGTTCTCTCTTGCCACAGCATGCACACTGCTGCTGTTGCTGCTGTTGTTGTTGGTTGAAGGTATGATGGCGGCTGATAGGGGAGTGAAGCGGTGTGGCGTAGCATGGAGCTGTCGCTTGTTGTGTGTGTGTGTTGCTTGCAGTTGATATGGGGATGCTTTCTCGCCTGTTCTTGCCACGTGTGTCTGTGTGTCTGTGTGTATTTGCTTGCTGTCGTGTTGCTGAAGTGTAGTGGAAACATACAATGCAACACGCATGTGCAGCTGTGTGTATCGTGTGATGGTGCTGGAGGATGGTTGTGGATGGTTGCAGTGCAGTCAACACAATGTGTGTGTGTGATGTGATGTGACTTGGGTTGGTGTTGAGCTGGGCGTGTGGCTGTGGAGTGGGTGTTGCACGCAGGTGAGGACAGCAGCAGCAGCAGTGAACGTGGGTGTGGGGGAAAGGATGAAGCGAGTGAGTGATGATTGCAGCGACTGGTGGTGGTGGATGTGAACAGGGCTGATGGTGAAGAAGGTGGCAGTGTGGGCTTGGTGGGTTTACCATGTGTTGTAACACATGCAGCATGAAACATGAACGAGGCAGAAGAGGGTAAGGAGAGGGGAGGGGAGGAGTGGCGGTCAAAGTAGTGAACAGAGACAAGGGAAGGCATGCAAGCACATGGAAACAACAGCAGCAGTGGCAAGAATTGAAACAAGACAGGAAGGGTGTGGTGGAACGCAGGTGAAATAGACAAACAAGGCTTGTGGTGACACGTTGGTGACAGAAAGTGACGAAGGGAAGCACGAATGCACACAGTGGGTTGTGTTGTGTGGTGCTGTGTTGTGACGTGTGAAGTGAAGGATGTGTGATGTTGTGTGGAGGGGTGCTGTGTGGCGGTGAGTGGATGGAAGAGAGGAAGAGACAAGGGTGAATGAAGCATACATGTGGCAACAAGTGCAGAGCAACAATGCAACACATGGAATGTGGAAAGGCAAAGGGAAGAGAGAAGGAAGCAAGTGAGTGAAGGGTGAGACAAATGAACAAAGCGGCGCATGCATGGATGTGTGTGTGTTGTGTTTGTGGCGGTGGAGCAAAGGAAGCAGAAGCACAAACATTGCAAGCAGTAGCACACATGCATGTAGAGAGAAGGTGAAGTGGGAAGAGGAGAAGACGATTGCAGTGAGCTTCTTACGCACCTGATCATATCGCTGCTGGAGGCGAGAGAGGAAGCGCAGGTGATGTTGGAGCGTGAATCCAAGACGGGAGGCGTTGCTGCTGAGCGAAGTGGAGTGGAGTGAAGTGGTGAGGGGGCGACAGAGCAATGTGTGAGTGATGGTGAGGATTGATAAAGGGCCGATTGCAGGTACGTGCAGGCATGGTGGGTGATGCTGTGACACAGTGACGAGTGAGTGGAGGCGTGTTGTGAAGTGAACAGGGTGGAAGCAAGGAAAGTTGTGGGTGCTTGCAAGCAACACGCACGGAGCAAGCAAGCTTACACAGGAGTGTCTGTAGCGAGCAATGGATGTGTGGAGTGAATCTAATGCAAGTAGAAGAAGTTGTGAGCGCTTGCAGACGGATGTGGTGGAGTGGATTCAATGCAAGCAGGAGAAGTTGTGAGTGCTTGCGAGTAACACAGCAGGGAGTAGACGGATGTCGTGGAGTGAATCCAATGCAAGTAGAAGAAGTTGTGAGTGCCTGCGAGTAAGTAGACGGATGTAGTGGAGTGAATCCAATGCAAGTAGGAGAAGCTACCAATGCTTGCGAGTAACACAACAGCACTGCACAATCACATGCAAGTGTGTCTGCAGTGAGCAGAGGATCGTTGTGGAGTGAATCCAATGCATGTAGGAGAAACTACCAATGCTTGCGAGCAACGCAGCAGCACTGTGCAATCGCGTGCAAGTGTGTGTGCAGTGAGCAGAGGATTGTTGTGGAGTGGATCCAATGCAAGTAGGAGAAGTTGTGAGTGCCTGCAAGTAACACAACAGTGAGTAAACGGATCGTAGTGGAGTGAATACAATGCAAGCAGGAGACGTTGTGAGTGCTTGCGAGTAACACAGCAGTGAGTAGTTAGAACAAACATAGCAGTACTGCACAATCGCATGCAAGTGTGTTTGCAGTGAGTAGGGGGGTGTAGTGGAGTGAATCCAATGCAAGTAGGAGAAGCTACCAATGCTTGCAAGCAACGCAGCAGCACTGCACAATCGCATGCAAGTGTGTCTGCAGTGAGCAGAGGATTACTACTCATTCAATCCACTTTAATTAGAAACACGTTCCCGTGCCTGCAGGCAACATCTACACACAAACGCATGCATACACACGTGCACACGTGTCCCTTGCGCTGTTCCTCGTCGTTCTCTGCATGCTTGCTTGTCTCTTGTGCAATCACATGGAAACGAATCCATCCTCGCTGCTCTACTCCACAGTTCCTCTGCTTTGCTCCTTCTTGCTTCAGCGCAGCGTGCCTGCAGGCAAGTAGAAGTGTGCACAGTGCAGTGTGCTCGCGTGCACGTGTGCCTGCAAGCCAGCCACGTGGTCTTGACTCTGTTGCAGCAGCTCACAGCATGGTGCAGTGACGTTTGCTCGCTTGCTCATTTGATCACCGGAGTAGGGAGACTGGCGCGGTGGAGTCAAAAAGTGGTGCAGAAAAAGTGCGATCATGTGATGAAAAAAAGCTGAACACTGTGATGAGTAGTGTCTGAACACTGCGTCGCGATGCACCAGTGCAGCTGTGCAGCATGCAGCGTACGCAAGCGAAGCAAATTGCATGCATGCAAGCATTGGTTGGTCACGGACCAGGGGATTTTTGGGTGTGAGCAATGTGAAGAATCTTGATGCAGTGAAGCTGTGCGCACTCGCTAGATCCAGTCACAAATCTAGATCTAGCAGATTGGCTGAATCTAGATTGCGGTGCCTGAAGGCAAAGTGCACGAGGGCGAAGCAGCGATTCAAACAGCTGCCGCTCGATGGATTGGCATACATGAGGGGAAGGATGCAAATGAGCAAGACAAAAAAGAAAAAGAGAAGGCAAGGGCAAAGAGCCGCTGAGTAGAGGCGCAAGCATGAGAGCAAGGCGAATGTCGCTGAGCAGGATTGCTTGCGGGCACGAAAAGCCGCGTCTGCGCCCTTGCAGCTACAACTTCTCTTTCTTCTTGGGTCTTTGCTCTGCTGTGTTCTGAGCGACCTCTCTCTTCATTTGTGTGTGTGTGTAGTGTGTGTGTGAGTGCAGGCAAAGCGAAGCGACACTTGAGTGTGTTGTGAGCAAAGCTTGCACGAGCACACACGCATGCACAGCACATGCAATGAGAACAGCACGGGCGCGTGTGTCAGTGTGTGATTGTTTGTGTGTGGGTGATGCGTGAGCATTGTGTGTGGGTGTGATGAGGCACATGCGGGGAGGCGAGCAAGCGATTGCTCGTATCTCTGTGTGTGTTCTTGTGATCACTCGCATGTGCAATCGCATCATCTACCACACAGAAGCAAAGCAACACACGGCATGCGTTTGTGGCGAGCAACGACTGTGTTTGCGGAAAGAGGGCGAGCTGATTGATCAGCTTCCTCTGAGTGTGACAGCGTGAAGCGCTGGTCATTCTTCTCACACGAATACGCATTTGTTGGCTCTTGATTGTTCTTCTCTCCTCACATTCACATTGCTGTGTGATATGTGACGCAGCGAGACGCAGGAAGCAAGCCTGCACGCATGGTGCATTGAGACCTGGGCACAGCGGTGTGCCTGGCGCGTAGATGACGTGTGTGCGCATGAACGGGTTTGCATTCTCCTTGTGTGTGTAGCTGTGCGTTGGGAGAAGAGCGATGAGCCAATATGTGTTTGTGTGTGGGGGAATGGCTGGCAGTTGCTTTGCTGCACACGTGGATGCGGCACAGTGAAAAAGAAAACGTTGTCAGCTGTGTGTTGTGGGTGTGGCTGTGGTTGCCTTTGGAGGCAAGGCGCAGCCCGCTGTGACATGCGGGTCGATGAAGTATTGCGAGCGAGAGCAAGCAAAGCTTTGCATGGATTGCTGGTGTTGAGCCAAAAGTCTATGATGTTGAAGCAAGTTGCAAGCCGCTGGCGGAGTGACGGCAAGGCACATGGAAGTGTGTTTATCTGCTGTGATCTCTGATAGAGGGTGGGCGCTGTCTGCCGTAAAACTGGCAGGTGGCGACTGTCCTTGATGACACCAAGCTTGCGCATGCAGGAGGCAATCTCGCCGTGAGAGCGGTGTGGATTGTTCTTCTTGAGAGGGTGCCTTGAGCAACACTCGATCATGAGTGGAGGCAAACTGTGCTGTGAGCACGATGATGATGTTGGGCACGCACACATGCGTGGATGAAGTACATTTGATGCGAAACAGTGTTGTGTGTTGTTTGGAAAGAGAGCCATGCGCACTGCATGCTGCTGATGGGCACGTGCTGCCATTATATTTGTGTGTGCTGTGGTGTGTGCTGTGTGTTGTGTGAGCAACGTTGCGTTGTTTGCACACACACACATGCACATGCATGCACATGCGAAACAATGGTGGTGTGTGTTTTGTTGACAGAGCAGGTTGTTGTCAGTGGCACTCGCTGAGAACAGCACACACATTGTATGTATTTGCATTGAATGGCACTGCTTCATCCCCACACCTTTTTGTGTGTGTGTGTCTGGGGTTGTTGTTGTGTGCATAGCCACAAGAACAAAACCAAAAAGAAAAACAGAACGACCCGAGTGGCACGTGCAGCGATGTGCGTGTTGCTTGTGGAAGCTTTGTTTGTTGGGGTGCAGGAGGAGTGAGTGAGTGAACACTGAGGGGGAAGAAGGGAAGATGCATGACATTCATTGCATTGTTGTGTGTTTCTCTCTCTTTTCCCTTTGCTTGTGTTTCTCGTCTCTTCTGAATCCTCGACAGCCATAGCTGGGCGGCAGCCGTAGTGTGTGGTGTGTGTTGTGTGGACTGTGATGCGTTGTGTATTGTGTGTGTGTAATGTGTATGGGCTTACAACCTACACGCATCCACACGCATCTACACACGCATTCACGTACATTTCATACACGCATACTCATACACACCACGAACAGCCACTGCCCCTTCTATGGAGAGATAACTGGTCGATCCTGCCAGTAGTCATATGCTTGTCTCAAAGATTAAGCCATGCATGTCTAAGTATGAATAGTATTCTTGATACTGTGAAACTGCGAATGGCTCATTAAATCAGTTATAGTTTATTTGATAGTTTGCAACTCGTTTTTCGGAGCGGTGTTGTGCTAGACGGATAGCCGTGGTAATTCTAGAGCTAATACGTGCGACAAGGCCCGAGAGAGAGGTGTGTGTATGCACATTTTTTCTTCTCGAGGGCTGCATTTGTTAGGTATAAAGCCAGCAGGAACATGACTGGTGAATCAGAATAACTTTGCTGACCGTTACACTTTTGTGTGTGATGGTGTCTCATTCGAATTTCTGCCCTATCAACTTTCGATGGTAAGGTATTGGCTTACCATGGTGACAACGGGTGACGGGGAACATTTGGTTCGATTCCGGAGAGGGAGCCTGAGAGACGGCTACCACTTCCAAGGAAGGCAGCAGGCGCGCAAATTACCCAATCCTGACACAGGGAGGTAGTGACAATAAATACCAATGCACGGTGTTTTTTATGCACTGTGCAATTGGAATGAGAACAATGTAAAGACCTTATCAAGGAACAATTGGAGGGCAAGTCTGGTGCCAGCAGCCGCGGTAATTCCAGCTCCAAAAGCGTATACTAAAGTTGTTGCAGTTAAAAAGCTCGTAGTTGGATTTCATGCGGGGTTCACGGTGTGTGGGTGGAGAGGGTGTGTTTTACGCGCGCCTTCTTCTGCCTGCCACTGTTTGCACTCTGCAGTTTTAATATTCCCTGGTGGCGCCTTTGGCGCGTGCCCTTGATTGGGTGTGTGTCAAGTCACGTAGTGGTGGGGCGCTGTTGGGGGCTTTACTTTGAAAAAATTAGAGTGTTCAAAGCAGGCAGTCATTTGATTTGCTTGAATAGATTAGCATGGAACAACGGAAGAGGACTTTTGGGCCTGTACTGTTGGCGTGTGGTGCGGGGGTGTGGAGTGAGAAACCGCAAGGTTTTCTTGTTCCTCCCTCACCACATCGGGTCTGAAGTAATGATTAATAGGGACGGTTGGGGGCACTGGTATTTCGTTGTCAGAGGTGAAATTCTTGGATTTACGAAAGACCGCCGACTGCGAAAGCATTTGCCAAGGACGCTTTCATTGATCAAGAACGAAAGTTAGGGGATCGAAGACGATTAGATACCGTCGTAGTCTTAACCATAAACGATGCCGGCCAGGGCTCGGTGGGCAGCACAAATGTTTCAAAGCATGGTGGCGCCATCGGGACCTTTAGGGAAACCAAAGCGTTTGGGTTCCGGGGGGAGTATGATCGCAAGATTGAAACTTAAAGGAATTGACGGAAGGGCACCACCAGGAGTGGAGCCTGCGGCTTAATTTGACTCAACACGGGGAAACTCACCAGGTCCAGACATGGGAAGGATTGACAGATTGACAGCTCTTTCTTGATTCCAAGGGAGGTGGTGCATGGCCGTCCAGCTTTTGTTGTGAAATCTCTGTTTGATTACGGTAAACGGCGAGACCTTGACTTGCTGATTGGTGTGCGCCTGCGTCAGCAGGCGTTGGAGATTACGCGCAAGCGTGTCTTTTGATACACCACTCAGAGGGACACTCGGCGTTGCTATTGAGCGTAAGCCGAAGGAAGTTTGAGGCGATAACAGGTCTGTGATGCCCTTAGATGTTCTGGGCTGCACGCGCGCTACACTGACGGGGGCAGCGAGTATGCTTTGGGTGTTTGTGGTGGGGAAAGTCTTGTGCTTTTCTATGACAGACATCTATTCCTGCGCTGGAAGGCGTGGGGACTCTTGTGAAAACCCGTCGTGCTGGGGATAGATGCTTGCAATTATTCATCTTGAACGAGGAATTCCTAGTAAGCGCAATTCAACAGATTGCGTTGATTACGTCCCTGCCCTTTGTACACACCGCCCGTCGCTACTACCGATTGAATGGTTTAGTGAGGCCTCGGGATTGGCGCGTGGGCGCTGGCAACAGCTGCCCATGTGTTTCTTTGCTGAGAACCTGGTCAAACTTGATCATTTAGAGGAAGTAAAAGTCGTAACAAGGTTTCCGTAGGTGAACCTGCGGAAGGATCATTCCAACAAGGAAAACGTTGAAAAGCGTGGTTGGTGAATGGTGACGCATGGTGAGGGAAATTGGTGAGGGATGGTGAGGGAACTGGACCGAGCCAACTAAGCCAACCGAGCCAACCGAGCCATCTGAGCCAACCAACCAACCAATTCGCTCTCACACGCTTTTGTGTGTGTGGGAGTGAGCATTGTGTGAATGAAGACAAAAACAAAGCAAAAGCATGCCCATGCACGCATGCACATTGTGAGTGTCGCAGTGGAGCACGCATACTGTGTGTGTTGCATTGCGATGGCAGTGTTCTTGTGTGTGTGTGTATACATTGTTTGCCTCGTGCAAAGAAGAAGAAGAAATGAACACAGCAAGCAAGCGTGTTTTGGATTGTTGTTGTGGCAGTGGCTGCGATTGCACACACATGACAGTGTGGGCAAAAGCAGCTTGCTGTAGCAGCAACAACCAAGCCATGTGTGCTGTGCTGTGGACATACGTACGTACATGATAACCACAAACGAGTGAGTGAGAGAAAGAGAGCGAGAGAGAGCGTTGTGATGTGTGTTGTGAGTGTGTGCCAACAAACATTGTGCGTTGGAATACACACACATGACACATGCACTGCAACCACTCTCACTTCAATCTCAACATCTCATTCAACACAACCAAATTAATAACCATGAGACAACTTTCAACGGTGGATCTCTTGGCTCGTGCATCGATGAAGAACGTGGCAAGACGCGAAATGTAGTGTGAATTGCAGAATTCCGTGAATCATTGAATCTTCGAACGCACATTGCGCCTGTGTGTGTGGGCATGCGCCATTGTGTGCGTGTCTGTGCGTGCGGGCATGTCTGCCTGAGTGTCGCCACTCAATCTCATTGACAATGCGTTTTTGTGTGCTTATGAGGATGTGAGTATGTGTGTGTGGGTGTATTTGATTACTGCAACTACGCAGCAGCAGCAGCACACCTTTGTTGGTGTGGTGTTTGTTTGTTGTGTAGCAGTATGAAGAAGCGCCCACGCATGCATGCACTCATATCTCATTTGCACACTGTGCATTGTTGGTGGCCATGGGGTGTTAGTCGATGCGTGCACACACACATTTTTGCTGTGTGTGTGTATTGTGTGAGACTGGACTCTGAAGAGGAGAGCTTACGACTCCATTGCGATGATAACTGTGATGATGGTGACTGTGAAGAAGAAGGAGTGGGTGTTTGTGAGTGAGCATGTGGATTGCATTGCACGATGATACGATGCCTTGTGCGTTGTGTTGTTGTTGTTGATGTGATTCACTCACGCACACACATCACACTTCTATTCTCATACTGTTGTCATCACTCACTGTCGCCGTGTGGGTGCCGTTGTTGCGAGACCACGGCAAGCACGCGCATGCTGTATCTGCATATGCAGCAGGATACAACAAGCTGTGGAGCGATGTGTCAACTGGCATCGTTGTTCTGCAGCGTGTGTATGCTGTGTGCGTGTGTGAAGAGGCATGTGCACTTGTGTGCTTGCAATCTTTATGTGGCTTTTGTGACACTGGTCATGTGAGCAAAAACACTGATGAAGAAGAGTTGAATCTATTTGAGAGAGAGGAAAGCTGGAATTGTGATGGACGGAGCACTGTTTGTTTGTGTGCACTGCACTGCACTTGTTGCAGTGTATGCGCACAAACGACTGCATCCATCCACTCCGCTTCGCTTCTCTCACTCTCTCAAACCCCTTCCCCCCCTCTACTCATTTCTTATTGTTGACCTCAGGTCAGGCAAGGGTACCCCCTGAACTTAAGCATATCACTAAGGGGAGGAAGAGAAACTAACAAGGATTCCCTCAGTAACGGCGAGTGAAGCGGGAAGAGCTCAAGCATTGGAATCTCCACAAGCTTCTTGCTTGTGGCGAGTTGTAGTCTTTATGGGATGCGGGCCGTCGCATGTCTTTGTGATGGTGCACAGCTTTTGTTGTGCATTGTTGTTTGGCGCAGCACCGAGTTTCCTTGGAAGAGGACACCGGAGAGGGTGAGAGTCCCGTTGGTGCTACATTATTTGCGCTGATGTGCGGTGTGTGGTCCGTTTATTCTCTTGAGTCGGGTTGTTTGGGAATGCAGCCCAAAGCCGGGTGGTAAACTGCATCCAAGGCTAAATACTGGCACGAGACCGATAGCGAACAAGTACCGTGAGGGAAAGATGAAAAGCACTTTGAAAAGAGAGTTAAACAGTACGTGAAACCGTTGACAGAGAATCGCTTGCAGCTAGCAGAGACTGGGCGCGCCTTGTGATCAGGGCTTTTGGTGTGGTGC
>NW_004754900.1:0-1837 GCF_000188695.1 Salpingoeca rosetta | reverse complement strand
GCGCAGATGTTTAGGACCCGATAGATGGTGAACTATGCCTGAGTAGGGCGAAGCCAGAGGAAACTCTGGTGGAGGCTCGTAGCGATCATGACGTGCAAATCTGTCGTCGAACTTGGGTATAGGGGCGAAAGACTCATCGAACCATCTAGTAGCTGGTTCCCACCGAAGTTTCCCTCAGGATAGCTGAGACTTTTATTGCAATGTGGTTAGTTTTATCTGGTAAAGCGAATGATTAGAGGCCTTGGGGGAGCCACTTCCCTCAACCTATTCTCAAACTTTAAATGGGTAAGGCGGCGCGCTTTCTTTGTTTATGAAGCGGGCAATGCTGAATAACCGAGTCTCAAGTGGGCCATTTTTGGTAAGCAGAACTGGCGATGCGGGATGAACCGAACGCGGAGTTAGGGTGCCGGAATCGACGCTCATGAGAACCCACAAAAGGTGTTGGTTGATATAGACAGCAGGACGGTGGCCATGGAAGTCGGAATCCGCTAAGGAGTGTGTAACAACTCACCTGCCGAATCAACTAGCCCTGAAAATGGATGGCGCTCAAGCGTCGTACCTATACTCCGCTGTGTGTGGAAGAAAGCGAGCGAAGCGAGCATTCGTGCTTGTTGCGTCTCAAAACTACATGTAGCCACACACAAGTAGGTGGGCGTGGAGGTGTTTGCGTGAGAGCAATCTTTTACCGTGGAAGCCTGTGGCGTGAGCCTGGGTGGAGGGGCCTCCAGTGCAGATCTTGGTGACAGTAGCAACGATTCAAATGAGAGCTTTGAAGACTGAAGTGGAGCAAGGTTCCGTGGGAACAGCAGTTGGCCACGGGTGAGTCGGTCCTAAGAGATGGGGCAGTCCTGTGTCAAGTGGGGAGTTGTTGCGTGTGTGTGGGTGGTGGTGATATTATCGCCATGCTTGCACACGTGTTGATTACCCAGTCCATCGAAAGGGACCAGGTTAAGATTCCCTGGACCAACGCACGCCACAAAGAATGTTTGATAGAGCAGCGGCAACGCGTACAAACTCGGAGACGCTGCCGGGGGCCCTGGAAAGAGTTTTCTTTTCTTTTTAACGAGCTGCATTGTGGGGGGAGTAGGGGGAAAGAGTGTATTCTGTGCGCTCTTCACCCTTCCTCCTCGCATTCTCTGACCCTGGAATCAGTTTGGCTGGAGATGGGGTGAGAGGCTCGGCAAAGCACCACTGACCTTTTTTTGTTGTGGTGTCCGGCGCGTTCCCGGCGGTCCATGAAAATCCGAGGGTGTGAATGGTAGCAGTGTGGGGGGAAGAAGAGGAGCACTTGTGCTAATCTATTTTCTCCGCTGCATGTGGGCGTGGTTGGCCGTACTGATAACCGCAGCAGGTCTCCAAGGTGAAGAGCCTCTAGTTTGATAGACGAATGTAGGTAAGGGAAGTCGGCAAAATAGATCCGTAAGCTCGCGATAAGGATTGGCTCAAGAGGTTGATTGTGTGTGTGGGGGGTGGCGGTGAAAGGGGGTGTGCTTGCATGCCGCTCTTGCACCTTTACCCTCTGCGCACACTAAAATTTAGCAACCGATCTTGAACTGGTACGGACAAGGGGAATCCGACTGTTTACTTAAAACAAAGCATTGCGAGGATAGGCTGTTGCGACGGTGTAGACGCAATGTGATTTCTGCCCAGTGCTCAGAATGTCAACGTGAAGAAATTCAAGCCAAGCGCGGGATCAACGGCGGAAGTTTTCTATGCAAGGGGCCGGTATTGTGGGTGCGGGTTTGGTGGGTTACAATGGGTTGGAATAATTTGGTCACTACTTGTGGGGGCATTGTGGGGGCATTGTGGCAATGGAAGGGTGTCATCGAAGGGACCA
>NW_004754901.1:726106-739932 GCF_000188695.1 Salpingoeca rosetta | reverse complement strand
CACACCTGAAGGAGTGGTAGCCAAGTCCTTCCACGATGAGCCCAAACTTGGTCTCCAGCGTCAGCTCCGTGCGTGTGTATGTTGAACTCTTCCTCTGCCTGCTTGCACGACGGGTCATATCCAACCTTCCCTTCACGACCCATTCGCTCTTCGCCAAACCACCGGCACGCGCACACTAACACAATGCCCCTGCATACGCGCGCAGACACAGGCGATGTGTATGTGTGAGTGAGAGAGGTGGATCCAGACAGATACTCACACAGCACCAAAACCAGTTGACTCCGAGGCAACGTACGAGACACACGCACGGAACACAGTAACACATAACACATCACACGCGTATCACACCACACCTGCCGTTGTGCAGCTTTGGGAGGTGGTTGCGCATGGCATCAAGAGCGAGCAGACTCGGTAGTGCTTCTGCACAACAGGGAAAGAAGACACACGTCAAGCAGCGGCACCACAACAGGTTTGGAGTGAGGTTGCAGCGGCTACAAGAAGCGCGAGTGGTGGTGCAGTGAGCGACACCGACCTCTAAACCCAGCAGCAGCAGTGACCATCGAACCCCACATCGCACCACGTCAAAACACACACGCATGCATGCACAGACCTGAAGGTGACGAGGATGTTCCTGTTTGTGTGGGCGGAACGCGTCACTGCTCCGATGTGAATGAATGAATGTCACCATGGAGAAGAGTGACATGGACACACCGAGGCCGTCACGGTCGTGGAATTCACTGAGGTGGTGTGATGAGATGGAACAGACAGGATTGGTGAAGCGTGTAAGCATCAGCAGTCGCACATGGTGCGTGCCAACCCAACATGCACTTCTCTTCCAACACACACACACACACACACACACACACACACATGCACGCCTACCTGTGTCAGTACCGTGGATCGACGAGGAGGAATGTGATGGACGAGCCAGGGCATGCGACACAGCAAGCCGTTGCAAGCCAACACACCACCATAGCACTTCTGGAACGGATAGTATGGTTGTGTCCACCGCACTTGCGGCTGGATCAACGATGAGGATGGATGGCGAGTTGCATGGAATGCCGTGGCAGGAAAAGGCCATTGTCCACAGCCACGCCGCTGATCCACTTGCATCCGCCGTGTAGCAGCCCACCAAGCGTGCTTGTGTCTGCTGTGTTCGTGCTGCGATCAGTGGTCAGACCCGTAGAGGAGGGTGTTGTGAGACAGCCAGCACGCCGTCTGCAGTGCCCACATGGCTCAACCGGTTTGCAGACTGTTGATGGTGGTCGTGTCAACCACTGCTGTTGTTGCTGCTGCTGTCACTGCTGTCACTGCTGTTGTTGATGGGCTGATGATGAGCACAGAGGTGGTGGGAGTTGCGTCAAAGGGAGGGATGCCGTAGATGAGGCCGTTGCTGGCGACGACGCCACAATCACCAATCGCAAGTTGCCAGTGCCCTTGCCGAGTGCATCTTGGATGCTGTTGCCAGACGGTGGGCTGACTGACAGTGTTTGTGGCTTGTGTCACACATGTATGCAACGGGCCAGAAGGAGACTTGTTTGCGGCTGTTCACTGCCTGCTGGCTGGGCTGCTGGCTGGCTTGCCGTGCACTTGTCGTGCTTTTGTCCCGGTCGCAAGCAGCACAGCAGTTGTTACCCCCTTCCCTTTCGTTCCTCCACGCAGAGCACTGCTCCATCAAGCCGTTCGCCCCTGCGTGTGCGTGTGTGTGCGTGTCTGTGCATGTCTGTGCGTGTGCGTCTGCCTTCCATCACACAGCAGTGAACCCCTTTCAACAACAAAGAAGAAAGTGCTGACTCGGCACAATTCTGTTTGTGTTTGTGTTTTGTGGGGAAGAAGACAAGAAGGGAGATGCGTGCAACGGCAGTGACAGCGCTGCTGTTTGTGGTTGGTGGCAGTGTGCTGTGTGCTGCTGTTCAGCCGCCGTGGCGAGCGTCTTCCAAGCTCACGTCCATTGCACCAAGATCAAGGTGTGCGTGTGTGTGTGTGTGTGTGTGTGTGTGTGTGTGTGTGTGTGTGTGTGTGTGTGTGTGTATGTGTGTGTATGTGTGTATGTGTGTGTATGTGTGTGTGTGTTTGGGTGTATGTGTGTATGTGTGTGTCTGTGTGTGTCAGCTCATGTACCTCCCATCAACAAGTCTTGTTCGTTCGTCCACGCCACCATGCCTGCGCCATCCCCTCACCTCCCACCTCCTCATCTTCATCCCGCTCCCCTCTGCCATGTGTCTCATGTGCAGTACAAGCGCGGGCGCTCGCTGTCATGTGCTCGTACGTGAGCATCAACGGCGTGCCCTCGTGTGCGAACAACATGCTGCTCAACGACATTGTGCGCGGATAGTGGAAGCGTGACATGGTGGCGATTGGAACAGACGACGATGCGATTTGCAAACATGGTCGACACCAACACGTACGCCCGCGACCCCGTCGATGACGTCGCGAAAACGCTGAACCGCGGCGCGGATACGGAGTTCAGGGAGACATACTTCACCACAAACGGCTGCTTGGAGCAGGTTGTGCAGCAGAACCGCACAACAGTCCACACGGTGCACAACGCCTTGTGGCAGGTGCTCAAAGATAGCTTCATCACGAGCCAATGGTACGTTTACTTGTGCTGGCTTTGTGTGTGTGTGTGTGTGTGTGTGTGTGTGTGTGTGTGTGTGTGTGTGTGTGTGTGTGTGTGCTTGTCCTCAAAGTCTCTTATGGGTGTGTGTCGTTGAAATGATGAAGCGGTGCACGGTTCCTCAATCTCACAATAGTGTTGTCATTATTGCCTCTCACGCCATCCTCCCCCTCCACTCCCACTCCCTCCCTCTCCAGGCATCGATGAGTGCACGGCCTGCGGACCCAACCCTCACCTCCAGTAACGGCCGCTGCATCAGCGAGTGCCCCGACGACGGCAAGTATAAGCTCGGCCAACGGGTGTGCCGAATGCCACTCCACCAGACGCCACCGACTGCCTCAACCTCTGCGACGGCAACCTCACCAGTCGTGCATTGCCGATTGCCCTCTCGATTACTTCTACGCCAAGGACCACCGCTTCGTGCCATGCACCATGTGTGGCATGGGCACCTGGGCCTCCACCCCATGCTCCGTGTCCTCCGACGCCATGTGCTCTCCCTGGACCGAGTGCAAGCCAGGCCCAGAAGGAGTTCGTCTGTCTCTGGCAGTGCCGTGCGCGACCGCTCGTGCGTGAGCTGCACCCTCGGCATGGAGTACCAGCCGCTGCCGGACCGCGCCTCGTGCTTCCCCACCAGCGTGTGCGAGGAGCCCTTCATCGAGACCATCCCGTCCACGCTCACCACGGACCGCCTCTGCTCCTGCGACACGCTCACCTGCAACAAGCTCATCACGCAGCTGTTTGAGGAGATGGTGTGCGCCGAGGCCATGGACGAGCAGCTCGACGTGGTGCTTGACGTGTGCTGTTCCGGCCAGGGCGAGGATGGCATCCGCGACACCATTCGCCAGATGGATGCCGACGAGGCACGCCGCTCCTGCCCAGGCTGCACAGACACGTGCGAGTGCAGCGCAGGCTTCATCCTCGTCTACGACGCCGATTCGGCCGACTGTCGGCCGTGCGACAGCGTGACGGAGTTCTCCCCATCCATTGGGCGGCAGCAAGTGCGCACCCATTGAGGAGTACGAGCGCGGCCAGGAGGAGATGTCCGCGCCAACCCGCTGTTCCTTGGACCGCGTGTGCCGCGACTGCCCGGCCGGCACCAGTGACGGCTCCACGGGTTGCCAGATGTGCCCCGCCAGCCACTACACGGAGGCGCGCTCCCACGGCTCCTGCTCCAGCTTCACCCGCCGCGCAGGCACCAACGACCACCACGACAGCGATCCCGCCACCCACGCCGTGCAAGGATGTCACAGAGTGCGCGCCCGGGTCTGAGGAGGTGCAGGGCGTGACCCACCTCATCAGCGACCGTGTCTGCGACAAGTGCCCTAAGGGCACGTACAAGGCCGTTTCTGGCCAGGGCGTGCCCTGTCTCCCCGTCACCACGTGTGACGCCGGCGAGGAGGAGACAGCCGAGCCCCCCCCCCCACAAGTGATCGCGTGTGCAGCCAGTGCGAGCTTGGTGCCACCTTCAAGCCCGTCGACGGCCAGGCCGAGTCGTGCCGCCCCGTCACGCAGTGCGATGAGGATGAGGAAGGGATTCGCTTTGCGAGCCCACGCGCCAGCACGGCCGCCTCTGCCGCAAGTGCGTCCAGGACACGTGCGTGCCCGTGTCGTCTTACGCGGCCTCGGAGTACATTTCCACGCACGACCGCGAGCAGGTGCAAGTTTTGCACCTTCCACAAGCCAGGCGCCTACGCTTGACTCTGACCGCGAGTGCACGGCAGGAGGTGGTTGGGGCCCTGGTAGCGCACATTGGCACGGGGCAGGCACAGGAGTAGGACGCAGCCATGTCTGTGCTGCTATGTCGCTGGCCACAGACCACCCGAAGCTGCTGCACCCGTTTGCGCGCTCATGTTGGACGGCACCCTGGACTGCCTAAGCAACCTGCACTTCATCCACATTCTGCAGCTCTTCCGTGTCCTGACCACGCTCACGTTTGACCGCCAGCGCACCGCTGCCGCAGGCCTCAAGACGACGCGAACGAGGATGGTGTGTGTGTGTGTGTGTGTGTGTGTGTGTTTGAGTGAGTGTGTGTGTGTGTGCGTGTGTGTGCGTGAACTTGTGCGTTGAGGAAGGCGTGTTGGATTTAAGTCTGTCTTCCATGAAGAGTGTCTCTCGCTCTTTTCACTCCACCGCCTGATCTCCACCACCACCACCGCAACCATTCCTTCTCCATTGCACCCCGTGTATGGCAGCTGTCTCAATCGAATGAAGAGCTGAAACGCATCGGCACCACCGCCGCCGCCACCGTCACCTGCACCTGGCTCGCTCTCGCCAACGACACAAACACCTCCATCGACCGTGCGTTCATGTGTGTGTGCTCACATGTGTGCGCGTGGTGGCGTGCGTTTGCGCCCTTGTTTGCACCTGAGTCGCCCGTGTGGACTTGTCGTGCTCCTCCTCATCCACCACTCACCCGTCTCCTCGCCTGTCCAACAGGCGACCATCTCTCCTCGGTTCTGCAGGTATTACACCTCATCTATGTCGACAAGTGCGTTCAGCCAGCATGCTCCGTTGCCACAACGCTTCAACATCCACGCCCAGCCTTTTGTCCGTCTGTCGTGGCGTCCGTTTCCTCCCCCAGCACCAACGGGGATGGCGGACTCACCATCGACCACCGCCGCCGACGGCCGTTTGGGTTCAGGTCGCTCGCCGACCCCAGCAGGCAGGCACGTGTGGAGGGCGCCGAGACCCCCAAGCGCACGTTCCAGCACGACAACACACGTCAACACGATTGTGGTTTGCGCAGACGGACGGGTGCGCCCCAAGCGCGGGAGACGTGCCCTAACTTCTCGTCCGAGTACACACGCGCGCGAAGTGGGCAAGGACACGCACGTGGTCGTCAACAAAAAGACGCTGCAGGCGCCGTTCGAGACGAAGCTCAAGCTGCTGTCGGGGATTGGCGCCGTGTTCGCGGGCATGATGCGCCGCAAGACCGACGTGGAGACAGGGTTGCAGAAGCACGCTGCTGGAACGCAGACCTCTTCATGTTCCTGATGTCGCTGCAGCCCTTTGGGATGGTGGGACCTGTCGCTGGGGACGGGCAACCTGAACCCCGAGGAGGCAGCGGTGGTGGAGGTGCAGCACGAGAGTTGGACGCATCCCCAATTGGCGTGGGCGTGCAGCGACAACGTGCTGTTCCGGACGGTCACGGACGGACAGCGAGTCCAGGCTGGCGACCCAGCCCTCCGACAAGGCTGCTGGGCGTTGTGCACGCTGAGCGGCCGAACCCGCTGCCGATGCCCCCACACATTCACGTGCTGA
Source organism: Salpingoeca rosetta (assembly GCF_000188695.1). Classification (NCBI taxonomy): domain Eukaryota; class Choanoflagellata; order Craspedida; family Salpingoecidae; genus Salpingoeca; species Salpingoeca rosetta. The sequence continues at coordinate 734,054 of NW_004754901.1, read as the reverse complement.
TGGAACTACTTTTCCACGGGCCGCACCCTGGAGCTGATGCGTGGATGGGTTGAGGGAAGTAGACCTGTTTGGTCGACGTGTGGTGTGGTAGGTTGTATGCTCGTTGCTTGTCAGCCGGTTGGATCGCGTGAAGAGTTTACTACAGTGTCACACAAACAAAGCAAAGTCAGCAAAGGAGCAAAGAGAGAAACCAGCAAACCAGCAAGCACGCACACACACACACACACACACACACACACACACACACACACAGCACAGCACACAGTCAAGTGGTGGCGTTGATCCGGCTGTTGATGGCGGTGCACCAGTCAGCGAGCGAGGTGTCAGAGTGCGCGTGCAGGCGGAAGACGAAGGTGCGGCCGGGAACAGCAACGTGTAACTCCTCGCCACCATGGGCGAGCTCAGCTGACTGCACGCTGGAAAGGGGGATGCGCCGCTTGGCCGTGCCTGAAGCGGACTTGCCGTACGCGAGGTGGCCGTCGTCGTCAAGCTTGCACCAGCACGGGCGAAAGGCGGCCCTCCGTCGCCCACGCTTCCGCAACCAGCCGATCAGTGGCTCACCAGGGCACTTGCAAGCGTCCTTGTACAACGCTCTTGCAGGTGCAGAGTAGCCACGAGGACAGCCGTGCCCAGTCCCTGTCTTCTTGTCCTCACCGTCGCTGCCTGTGTTTGCTGGGCGTCTTGCCTCAGCGTGAACCTGTGCAACTGCACCGAGAAACCGCATGAGCAAGTTGCGTTGTGGAGCAAACGCCTGGTACACAACAGCAGAAGAGATGAACCGAAGAAGAAGGTTGCGATGAGCAAGCACGTGTTGCTGCTGAAGTTGAGACTCTGACACGTGTTGCGTGGATGTGTGCTGCCTGGTCACAGCACCACCACGAATGCGCCGCAGATTGCGCTCTGCCTTGCGGGTGTTTGGGTGGTCTGGCCCAAGCGTGCTTGTGAAAATGTCGAGCGCCTGTTGGATGGAGGCGCAGGCCTGCTCCTTGTCCCCGCGCGTGTCGTGCAGCAGGCCAATGTTGAAGCACGATGTGGCTACGCTCGGGTGCTTCTCGCCCAACGCTTCCACCGTGATGGCGAGGTCCTTCTCGTGGAAGTGGATGGCTCTGTCGTAGTCGCCCTTGCTGTGGTAGGCGCTGCCGAGGTTGCCGTAGGTATCGGCAGTGCTTGGGTGCTTCTCCCCCACTGTCTCCACCTTGATGGCGAGGGCCTTGTCGTAGTAGTGGATGGCCCTGTCGAACTCGCCCTTGCTGTGGTAGGCGATACCGAAGCTGTTGTACGTCTCAGCTATGCTCAGGTGCTTCTCGCCCAACGTCCCCACATAGATGGCGAGGGCCTTCTCATGGTACGCAATCGCCTTGTCGTAGTCGCCCTTGCTGTGGTAGACGCTGCCGATGTTGCCGTACGTCTGTGCTGTGCCTGGGTGCTTTTCGCCCACCGTCTCCACCTTGATGTCGAGCGCCTTCTCGTACAGCTCAACCGCCCTGTCGTAGTCGCCCTTGCCCTTGTAGGCGTTGCCGAGGTTGTTGTGGGTGTCGGCCGTGCTTGGGTGCTTCTCGCCCAGCGTCTCCACCGTGATGGCGAGGGCCTTCTTACACAGCTCAATCGCCTTGTCGAAGTCGCCCTTGTCGCCGTAGGCGTTGCCGAGGTTGTTGTACGTCTTTGCTGTGCTCGGGTGCTTCTCCCCAAGCGTCTCCACCATGACGGCGAGCGCCTTCTCGAAGTACGCAACCGTCTTGTCGTAGTCGCCCTTGCTGTAGTAGGCGGTACCGAGGTTGTTGTACGTCTTCGCTGTGCTTGGATGCTTCTCCCCCAGCGTCTCCACCTTGATGGCGAGGGCCTTCTCGTAAAACGCAATCGCCTTGTTGTGCTCGCCCTTGCTGTCGTAGGCGTTGCCGAGACTGCCGTACAACGCCGCCACGTTCTTTCCTTTCTCCCCTTCGGTTTTCAGGTGAAGCGGCAGCGCTGTCTCGTAGTAGGCAATGGCGCGATCGTGCTCGCCAAACTGGCTGAGCACAGTTGCAACCTGGCCACACAGCCTCGCATATGCGTCAGTGCTGTCCTCGCCTCGTGCCCGCATGGCTTCGACGGCACCCACCGCCTTTTGCAGGCACCACGCGCGCAGCTGGTCCTTCACGGCCTGGTTGACTGCGCTGAAGCCACCCGCCCACGACTCGATCGCCGTGAAGATCATGTGTTTGTCGTGGGGGTTAAAGGCGTCGGCTCGCTCTGCCTGCACGCGCACCAGCGTGTCTGTGACGGCTGTGTAGCTGTCGCGAATTGCGTTTTCGAGCGCCTGTTCTTCGCTGTTGGGTAGTTGGATGGTGACCTCTGTGCTTTCGTTGCTGATGCCACAGAAGATCTCCCACAGGCACCACGCGCGTGTCAAAGGAACAGGGTCTCGCCACGGCATGAGCACCAGCAGCACATGGCCAATGTTGGCAATGGACTGCTTGAACGTCGTGCTCCACCTGGGTGTTGACAAAGGAAAAGGGGGAGGGAGAAAGGATGAAGGAAAGGAAGACGGGGAGGAAAGGGGAAGGGGTTGCAGTTGTTGTGAGGGAACAGCGCGCGCGCGTGTGTGTGTGTGTGTGTGGCAGTGGTTGTTGAAGAGCACAAGAGTTTCACACACCACACACACACACACACACACACACACACACACACACACACACACACACACACACGCACAGCTGCACACACACACACACACACACACACACACACACACACACACACACACAACACACCACTCTTGTGGGAGGTTGGCCGTGACGTTGGCGTTTTGGTTGTTCATGAAGAGGTCAAACCAGAAGAACACGGGCTGGCCGTCGTCCTTCCTTGCTTGCTCTTCCGCAAACTCGAGCAACACGTTCAACACGTCTGCGATCTTGTACCGCCATGCGTGCGACACAAAGACGGTGGCCTTGTTCACGTGCTCTGGCGACTGCTTGCGCAGCTGCTCAACGTAGGCGCAGTTGTCCTGGCGCGTGCGTGGCACAACCAGTTGCTTGCAAGCATCCTCCGTCGTCATCTCAGTGTACGTGTCGGGGAACTCGCGCTTCAGATCACCCAGAAACCGCCGCACAGCTGCCACGGACACGCCGTGCGTCAGTCGCTGGTCAGCCATGGCTGTGTGTGTGTGGGGGGGGGGAGCCTGAGGAGCTGAGGAGCGGTGTGTGGGGTTGGGTTGGAGGTCAACCGCTCAGTGGGCAATCCGTGTGGCGCGGACGGTGGGCTTGAGGGCTTGAGGGCTTGGTGGCGCGGGGCGAGGTGCCAGGAAGATGAGACGATCGAGGAGATGGTCGAGGTGGGAGAGACAAACAGGGAGAGGAAGAGGGGAGTGGGGTTGTGTTGGCTTGGTTGGTGGGAGAAGGAGAGAAAGAGAAGAGTGGCAAGGTTGTTGTGGTTGGTTGTTGTGGTTGCAGTGCACACAAGGGAGAGGAGGAAGGGAGGGGGCGTGGCTTTCGCCTTTTTTTTTTTTTGGCTGGTGGGGTGGGAACAACAAAGGAGACGAAACAGACAGACAGAGAGGAGAGAGTGCCCACCAGCTTTTTTTTTTTTGTTGGGGGGGGGGGATGCTGGTGGAGCACGCAAGGGTGGTCGCTCAGCTCTTCGCAAACCACAAAAGAGCAGCTGAGAGTGAGTGCGAGAAGCTGGTGGTAGCAACAACGAACACGCTTCCGGGCCCAAGAAGGTGTCTTGTGCGTTTTGAACCAAAAGCTCACACACACCTGCACAGCAACTCAAGCAGTTGGCAGAAGAAGCAAAGAAACCGTCAGCCTGAGGCGGCGAGTACGCTCACGCACACCGTGGTCCTGTGGTCACACACAAGGGTGGTGTGGACTGAGAGGAAAGCTGAGGACTTGAGGGGGCAAGGGAGAGGCAGCGCTGTCCTGATGATCAAAGGACCACAAACGCCGGTGGATGTGCGTGGTATGTGGTCAACCAGTCTTGGCTTGTTTCGCTTATGCTTCTTGGTTGCTTCTTGCTTGTTGTGGTTGAGGTGGTTCGAGGAAAATGGCCACCAAACACCAACTCACAACAAGCAAAACAACAACCAAAACAGTAGACTGCTGGGCACAGCTCGAGCGCATGGCATAGTACCTGCCACACGTTGGCAGGGCATCGACGGTGTGCGCATACATGGTCCATGCGTCACCGTGCAACCAGCTCTGTGGTGGGTGTGCAAGATGGCCAGTACAGCCGTGCACATGGGAGGCGTTTCTCAGGACGTTCCCGTTTATTGACCTGGCGCCCATGGCTCTGCTGAAGGCGCGGCAGGGAGAACCAAGAGGGGAGGGGGTAACAGGCCAAGGAGGAAGAAGCAGAAGGAGAGGGCGCCAGCAGATGCAACAGACGGGAAGAGCAGGGCATAGGGGGGGGGAGGAATAGGGAATGCTGGAATGGGGGAGAAGACAAAGAAGGAGGAGGAGGAGGAGAAGGAGGTGGAGAAGAAGAAGGTGCTGGTGGAGCAGGAGGAGGAGGAGAAGGGCAGGGGCAAGCCCCCCCCCCGGACCCCGCGCACCGACACGGGCGAACGCGGACAAGCGGGAAGAAAGGAAGCAGGTCACCAACAAGGAGAAGAACAACAGCAACAAGCCACGGAGGCCTACAAGAGGGCCGCGTTGATGTCCCTGCACGTGAATGTGGTGAGGTCGTGCACGTTTGTGGCTGTGATGGCGTTTTCGAGCACAGTGGTGTCTGTTCTGGGCTGCCGTGTTTCGTACGTTCTGACTGAAGGCTACACACACACACACACACACACACACACACACACACACACACACACACACACACACTGACCGTTCACCACCTTCTTCGCTCGGCAAGCAAGAGTTGCTCCATCTCGTTCGGCGAGCGGTCCACGAAGACCGCATCTGGGCACCACCCGTCCTCGTCCATGGTTTCACAGTTGCGCAAAAAGAGAACATGCACGGGCGGAAAGCTGGCCAGGTCCTTGAAAGTGCATTCCTTCAGCGTGAGGTGCTGCACGTCCTGAAAGCACCCAAAGTCGTGGATGTCGCACTCCTCGAGACGGCAGAGGGTCACATGGTGCACGCGCGTGATGACAAGCTTCGTCTCCGCAAGTGCCCTGTTGTCACTGTCGTCACTGCCATCGCCAGAATCGATGTTGGTGTCTCCGTCGCCGTTGCCATCCTCAGTAGTCACTACTGCGCCATTCAGGTCGAGGGACCCAATGGATGTCAAGCCCAGGCGCCCCCGGCACCCGCACAGACTCAGCTGCTCGCAAGACGCGAGCTGCCCTTCAAGCAAGACCTGCATCAACTGCAGCACCTTGCGTCCAGAGAGCAAGTGCACGTCGTTGATGCGAGTGTGCCCGCGTTTGTCGTTGAGACTCAGGCGCGGGACGTGGCTGACGAAGCTGCCTTGCAAAGCGCTGCCTTCCAGCAGCGCTTGGAGCTCTTTGACGCATGGCGGGACCGGTCCGTCAATCTCGAAACAGTCCAGGCACACGTGCGCATGGTTGGGGATGCCACGCACGACGCTTGTGCTTGTATGCGGCGAGTCTGCATCATACGGAACGCGCAGCAACCGTCGAAGTACCAACTTGTCAACGCGGTTGCTGAGGTCAACCAGCTGCTCGCTCTTCAGGTGAAGATGCGGCAGCGCAAGGCACACGACCTGGGCGTGCTCAAACTTTGGAATGCACGGCGGCGTGCCCGTGGCGTCACGAATCACGAGTCTCTCGACGCGTGGCGCACATGTGAACTGCCGCACCTTGGACCCATACCCCAGGGCAATGTCGATGGCGTTGGGCAGATGCAGCAGCTCCGGCACAGCACTCATGTGGGACAGTTTGACAACGGTCGCCACCGGCAGCGTGTCTGTCGGGGTGAGGCTCGTGTGCGACAGCACGAGCGTTTCTGCTGCTTGAAACACCGAGTGTCCCCGTACTGCTTCCGTGCCTTCGGTGGGCAACTCCAGCTGCTTCACGCCATGGAGCGGCGCAAGGTCCACACCGGTGTCATCGTTTGCAGTTGCAAGGCCAACGCTCGGGATTCCGGCAAATGCGCCCAGATCTTCTGTGAGCGTGCTCTTGGTGCGCAGGTCAATATGCTGGACGTTGCTGAGGTGGCATGCGGTGCTGCGTTGTGTTGTTGCTGGCAGCCAGACGACGCGTGTCACGTCGCGGATCACCAAGTTGTCAATCACCGCCGAGCACGCGTTGATGTGAACGTTGTCTGCGTTGCTCACCGTCAGGGAGGCCAGGGGTGCCTGTGCCTGAATGAAGACGTGTTCTGCGCGCGCATTCGCAAACACGGTCGTGCGTAGGCCTTGGAAACGCTCAGCATCTGCTTGGCTGTTCAGGGATGCGTACAATGAGAAGACTGCCGGTGTGAGTGTGGGTGCGCGCGTGGGCGTGGACATACTGTGCGCAGTGCCAAGGTCTTTGTGTTGGTTCTCGTGGCTTGCTGTCTCGAGTACGTGTGTCTGCTGCTGCGCGCACGGTTCTTGAGTCTGCATCATGAGGGCGTCTCTCTTGTCCCCACTTTCTCTGTGAGCTCTGTGTGCTGCGCCACGTTCCTCGCGAGGTTTCTGGGTTGTGGCATGCGAAGCCTGCTGTGTGTCTGCAGCCCACGCCTCCAGCTTGTCCAAGCCGCAGAAGAAGATGCGACCGCAGTGCTGGAACTTGCGCCAGAGGTTGTTGCTGTTGGGAGCCGCTGCAACGGATCGCACCTGTGCGCGAAGGAACGGGCAGGTCGCGTCCCACGTAACACCGAGCCAGCTGTAAGCGAGAAAGCGGTTCTCAAGCCAAACAGCCCAATCGTCGTCCATGCGTGTGTCGGCAGCGGCAGGAAGACGGCGCTGCCCAGCTCGCGCCTTGTGTGCCGCTCTTGTTCCTTGAAGGGAAGATAGCAGGCGGCGCTGGAAGCTGTCCACAAAGGTTTTGCTCTCCCACACGGATTGGCGTGGGCGATTGAGCAAAGCAGCAAGACACCACCTGGGCATGGCCCATGGCAGGTCGTGATACAACTCACGGCACGTGAGCATCAACGCGATCAACGTGTGCACACAAGCGCGCGTTGGTCATGAACATCACCCTGCACAACCGCAGCAACGGCAACATCCTCTTCGTCAGCGCTCGTCGCAGCAAATGCACTGGAACCGGATGAGGACGATGCATGCAGGCGATCTCTCCAATCTGCCAGCAACAGCAGGTGTTCAGCAACCAGTGCCCACTCTGCCGGCATCGCGAGGACTGACAACAAGTGAAACAGGGGAGCGGATGGATGGAGGGATGGCTTCTTGCTGCTTTGCTGGATGTAGGACAGCGAGTGCGGAGCGCTTTCTCCTTCGCTTGTTTGTTGTGATTGTAGAAAAGTCGTTGAAGGTTTTAACCAATTTTCCGCGCGCAACCACAAGCAAACGAACAAGGACAACAACAACAAGCAACGAGATCAACAGCCACCACACGGTGACGGCAACCGCCGTCATGGTCGCATCATCATCCCCTCTCCTCACCGCTGCAGCTGCAGCCGTTCTTCGAGGTCTGCTTGCGTTGACTGGTCTACCAACTGACAGTGGCACAAGCGCTGTTTGCCTCATCAACCACAAACCTCGGCGTGCATTTTCCCCCTTTACCCTGGCTTCTCTGATCTGATGCACACGCACACGCCAAATGGCGGATGAGTGCCGGGCAGCACCAGCAGCACCAGCAGCACCAGCAGCACCAGCACCAGCTGAAATGCACCCACACCCGCGCTTGCACCCACGCGCGCACTTGCGCTTGCCCTCGCGTTGCGCTGGTACCATAGTGGCCATGACAGTGGTGCTGATGGTGGCAGTGATGGCGGGCAGCCGCCACCAGTGCGCTGCTCAGGACTTTAAGCCCAACTTCTACTGCACAGACAACCCGTGCAATGACGTGTCGTACGAGGTGTCCGGCGAAACGGGCTGTCCCCACACGGACCACGCTTGCCTG
>NW_004754901.1:722596-725757 GCF_000188695.1 Salpingoeca rosetta | reverse complement strand
GGGAATGCATCCCTTGCCCACAGGGAACCACCGACCACGACCGAGATGGCACCACCGCCTGCATGGCGTGCCCGTTTGCCATCACCAACACCACCGCCAACGCTGGGCCCTGCGAGGAGCTGCAGTGTGCCCCGGGCACGTCGGGATCCCAGAGCTGCCAGCCGTGTGCGCCACCCTCACACTACCAGCCGCTTGGTGGCCAGACCATGTGCCTCAACACAACACTGTGCCGCCCGGGCTTTGTCGAGGAGCAGCCGCCAACGCCGACAACCGACCGCGTTTGTGTCGCGTGTGGACATGGCACGTTCAGCAACGTCACCGCGGATGGTGCAGGGTCGTGCGTCAACTGGCGCACGTGTGCCGTGCTGACCGAGCAATATATCTTGGGCGACGGCACCAGCAGCACTGATCGTGCGTGTGCTGCTTTGACGCCGTGTACACCGTCTCAGTTTGAACAGCAACCGCCGACCCGGTTTCATGATCGTGTGTGTGCAAACATATCTGCACCCTGTGACGTCGGCAGCACCGAGTATGAGGTGCGTGATGTGTGTGTGTGTGTGTGTGTTTGTTTGTTTGTTTGCATATCGCGTATGCGTGTGTACGTGTTTGCGTGTGTATGCATATTGTGTGTTTGCGTGTGTGTGTGTGTGTGGTTGCACATACTTTTATACATGTGTGTGTGTGTGTGTGTATGTGGTTGTTCAACACTTTGTGCGTGCTGGTCCGTATTGGGCTTGTTGCTTCAATTGTGTCCTGACTTATCACGTCATGCCACTCCTATACGTTTTGGTACGCTGGCTGCGCCTGGTGGTGCTGTTACTGCTGCTCTTGTTGCTGGCTCGGGTTGGTATCCTTGTGCAGGCTGCGCAATCCACTGCCACCAGCGACCGCGTTTGTCGCCCAATCCGCCATTGCAACGTTACGCAATTCGAACTGGCATCGCCAGCCTCCACTTCAAACAGGTGTGTGTGTGTGTGTGTGTGTGTGTGTGTGTGTGTGTGTGTGTGTGTGTGTGTGTGTGTGTGTGTGTGTGTGTGTGTGTGTGTGTGTGTGTGTGTGTGTGTGTGTGTGTGTTTGGGGGGGGGTTAGTTAATTTCGAGCATGGAAAGGGGGTTGCACCAAGGTAGAGCACAGCTTGCCTGTTTCACCATCCGTCCACGCATGACACTCACGTCACGCAACCGTTCTTCGCGTGCTCCGGTTGGTGTAATGTAACAACATGTGCTTGAACACGTTTCAGGCAATGTCAGGCTTGCAGGGCGTGTGCAGGGGATGAAGTCGAAGTTCGACCATGTACATTGACACAAGACCGCGCATGTGAAGGTCAGTCGTTTTTCAGCCCTTGTTTTTGCGCCCCTCATTCATTAATATGAACACACACACACACACACACACACACACACACACACACACGCACACACACACACACACACACGCACACACGCATACGTACACGCATACACACACAGACACACGCGTACGTACACGCATACACACGCACGCATACACGCATAATGCCCCGATGAATGTCACTGACTGTGTTGTCGTACCATACCAGAGCTGCGCATTGTGCTGCTTCGACCGGACAACGGATCCACAATTCCGTCCAACCGCTTTGTCGTGGAAGCAAATGCAAACGGCCAATTCGTGCCCCCTGTAGGACAGCTGCAGCCATCGCTGCCGCCAAACACCAGCATTGTATTCGTGCAACCTGCCATGTCAACCACCAACAGCATCTCCATCGGTAAGCGCTTGTGTATGTGCACGTCGCTGTGGTCGTAGTCGTGGTCGTTGTTGTGGAACATGTGCGTTTGTGTTTGTGTGCGCGTGCGTTTGTTTGCGCAGATTGCAGCGAACAAGACAATGAAACTTCAACGCCACTGTTCGCAGCAGGCTTTGCGTCAGTTCTCGCCCCATTCTCGACACACCCACTCACACACACACTCACTCACTCACACACACACACACTCACTCACTCACTCACACACTCACTCACTCACTCACTCACACACTCACTCACTCACTCACTCACTCACACACTCACTCACTCACTCACACACACTATGACCGCACGAGTCAGCGTTCCCATCGGCCGACCAGACCATCGCGTACGCCGTCATGCGCGATGGAGTGCCAGTGGTGCAACGCACCGTCATCATCGTCGTCGTGGACACCACGCCACCTTTCTTCGTGTTCATGCCGCCCGCGCTGGTGCTGGAGGCCGCCACCCTCCCTCGTCCGGCCACTCTCGTGTCAAACATTGCTGTTCACGACGCGGTTGATGGCGACATCACCCCACTGCCCACGGCGATACGCGTGGACACCTCCGGCGTGGTGCTGGACGAGCCTGGCCAGTACTCTGCTCTGTACTGGTCGGATGTGACCGATGCAGCAGGCAACGCCCTCCCACCAACACCGCGCACTGTCATCGTCGCCGACACAATGCCGCCAGTATGTGTGTGTGTCTGCGTGTGTGTGTGTGTGTGTATGTGTCTGTGTGTGTCTGCGTGCGTGTGTGTGTGTATGTGTGTGTGTGTCTGTGTGTCTGTGTGTCTGTGTGTGTGTGTGTGTGTGCGCGCGATTCACGTTGGCTCCCTTGTTGGCTCGCCGTCTCATTCCAAGTCACCACCTCATGGGACGCTGTGTCGAATCACCAGGTCCTCGCTGCTGTGTTCGCTGGTGTACCATTTGCGTGGAACACGACGGTGATGCACGAGGGGGCAACCCCGTTTCCATATCCGACTGTCACTGCCACCGACGCTCTCGATGGCGCCATCCCACCAGCCAGCATTAACCGCACAGACACTCCAGTGGTCAGTTTTTCATGCGTTTGTTGACACAAGCGTGTGTCGGATGTGCCGATGTGCGTGATCGTGTCAGTGTGCGTGTGTGTGTGTGTGTGTGCGTGTGTGTGTGTGTGTGCGTGTGTCTTTGTGTATATGTGTGTGTTTGTGCGTGCTCTTGTGTGTGCGTGTGTGTGTGCTGCGTATGTACAGGAACGTGTGCATTGCCTTGTATGCGCGTGCGTACGTGTGGTGTGCGCGGTTGTTTGGCGTGTGTTGCGTTTACTTGCTGCTCACATGGCGCCATGCGGTGATGTTGCACCCCCTCACGCTGGACAAAGGCTGTGGCTGCTGCTGGCCCCGCCGGTGCGAGTGTTC
>NW_004754901.1:695096-717596 GCF_000188695.1 Salpingoeca rosetta | reverse complement strand
CTCCTCCGGGCGTCGCACCATCGAGTGGCCAAGCGAGATGCTTGCACGCAAGTCATCGCCACCACCACCACCACTGCTGTCTGCGTCATCAAAGTCTGCGTCCAGCACCATGGCCACAGCACCGACGTCACCGCCGGCGCCACCGAGCGTGGTCACGGCAAACAGCAGGTCAATCCCGAGCGTGCGCGTGTCATCGCAGAGGTGCAGCAGCGAGTGCGGGTGCACAACAAATACGCGCGTGAGGTCATGCATGAACACAAAATCGGTCACGTTGGCAAAGTGGCAGTTGCCCAGGCCATCATCGTACAGGTCCAGGGCCAGGTCCGCGTGCCAGTCCTCCAACGCCTCCGGCACAGCAATCCCGTGCAGGTGACGGGTGACATCAAAGGTTACGTAGTTGTGGCTGTCCACCTCCTGTCGCATCACAACGAGGGTGAGCGAGGATGCGGGGAACCCAACAGTGGACGTCATGTTGAAGCTGTTGTCGCGCGATGCCATGTGGAAATCCTCGCTCATCTCGCCCTTGGGCACCAGGTCGCCCTCCAGCGTGACCAGGAACGACGCAACCACGTCGTTGGGCGAGGGTGTGCCTCCGCTCTTCACCGACCACACCTCAAAGTGGTCCCAGTCCTTGACAGCAAACACGGCATCGCCGTTGCGGTAGACGCCGGCACGTGGCATGTCGAGGAGATAGATGTCGTAGTCTGCGTTCTCCGTGCTGGTGGCGTTGGCGTGCACGGTGCACAGCACTGTGTCCGTGCCAGTCCACGATGAGTTGAACGACAGAACACCGCCGTTGTACCATTCCTCAAACGCAAAAGTGCCAACCTCATCGCCAACCTCCATGTCAAACAGCACCCACGCCTCAAAGTCGTTCAGCGCAGCACTGCTGCCGGCTTTGAGGGTCTTGATCGTGCCCTCGCTCCAGTCTGTCACCGCAAAGAAGGCATCATCGTTCCAGTAGAAGCCGGCACGCGGCATGTCCAGGAGGAAGATGTCGTAGTCTGCATCTTCTGTGCTGGTGGCGTTGGCGTGCACGGTCAACAGCAGTGTGTCCACACCGGCCCATGAGAGGTTGAAAGAGAGGACGTCGTTGTTGTACCATTCCTCGAAGGTGATTGTGCCAACCTCATCGCCAATCTCCATGTCAAACAGCACCCACGCCTCAAAGTCGTTGAGGTCGTCCGTGTCAACTTTGACAGACTTGATGACAAACTGATGCCAGGTGTCGACGGCAAACACGGCGTCGTCGTTCCAGTAGAAGCCGGCACGCGGCATGTCCAGGAGGAAGATGTCGTAGTCTGCATCTTCTGTGCTGGTGGCGTTGACGTGCAGTGCAAACAGCAGCGCGTCCGTGCCTGCCCACGACGTGTTGAGCGACACCACGCCGTCGTTGTACCACGCACCAAAGCTGATCGCAGCGACCTCATCGCCAACCTCCATGTCAAACAGCACCCACGCCTCAAAGTCGTTCAGGTCGTCACCAGCACCACCACCACCCGACTTGAGGCTCTTGATGACAAACTGGTGCCAGGTGTCGACCGCAAACACGGCATCGTCGTTCCAGTAGAAGCCGGCACGCGGGAGCTCAAAGAGGAAAATGTCGTAGTCTGCGTCCTCCGCCGCCGTGGCGTTGGAGTGCCACGTCATGTTGAGCGTGTTGTCGCCCACGGCAGCAACGTCAATGTCAATCACTTCACCGTTGCCGCTGACATCAGCGACGAGCGTGGCGGCGTCCTGCGGCAGTGCGCTGCCCTCAAAGTCAACCAGCACAGACACCACCAGCTCGCGCGTGCCCACGTCAAACACGCCGCCCTTGACCGTCATCACACGGAAACGGTGCCACGTGTCCACGGCCACGATGGGGTCGCCGTCCGCGTACAGGCCGAGCTGCGTCACGTCAAAGTCGATGACGTCATACTGGGGCGTGTCGCTGGTGGTGACGTTGGAGTGCCACGTGAGGAGGGCGTTGGTGCCGCCGCTCAGCTCCGCGTCCATGACGATGGTGCTGCCGTCGTCCGACCACAGCTGCGCGGTGAACGTGGTTGGTCCGCCCAGCGCCACGCCAGACAGGTCGGCGTCGATGGTCATGAGGATGGCGTGCGCGCCGCTGCTGCTGTTGGCGCGTGCCACCTGCAGCAACATGCCACGCCACTCGTCCAGCGCAAGCTTGCTCTCCTCGTCCACCGCCACCGCGGCCTCGCTCACCGTCACCTCCAGGATGTGGTAGTCGCGCGTGTCGCGGGTAGATGCGTTGGCGCGCAGCACCTGCATCGTCGTGTCAAACCCGCGGTCACTCGTCATCGTGTGGTGCACAAAGAGCTCGTTGCTTGCCTTGTCAGCCTGGATGCGCAGCAGCCCGCTCGCCTCGTCGCCATTCTCCATAAACGTGGTCGTGTGTGTGGTGTTGATGTGCAGCGCGTCGCCGTCCTCCCACCACGTCCACCACGTGTCCACCGCGACCCACGCCGCCGGGTACTGGGGCGTCTCCACCTCCCCTGCAATGCTCATCGTCTTGTCGTTGTCGTTGAAGTCGACAGCGCCGGCCACGCTCGCCTGCAGCTTCCCGTGGAACGACAGCGCGGCGCCGAGGGTGGCGTGCATGTCGTGCTCAACAACACCACCGGTGCCCTGTGCCAGCGTGACGTTGGCGGACAGGCCGCCCTGCGCCTGCCCGTCGAGTGTATCGTACACGCGCACCTCCACATACAGCGCTGTGTAGGCCCACTTGTCCTCGTCCAGCACAAGGCGTCGGCGCCGACCACTGCTGCTGCTGCTGCTGTCGTCACTGTTTGATGATGAAGATGATGGTGGCGGTGGTGGGGGTGCGTTGGGCGACGAAGGCGTAATCGTGGTGGTGGTGGTGGTGCTGCTGCGTGTGGTGGTGCTCATGTGTGCGAGCTGGAAGTGGCCCAGGAGGAAGGTGAGGAGGTTGTCGTGGGTGTTGGCGGAGCGGAAGTACGATGTCGACTGCGCCTTGATGAGGGAGGAGGCGAGGTGGAAGCCAAGCAGGGACAGCAAGCCCCTGCCACCGTCAGAGCCGCGTGCATCGAGGCGCGACAGCAGCTGTGTCGACGCGTTGTTGCCGACGACATCCAGCTCCGTGGCGGAGGACAGCACCTTGAGGCGCATGCTCGTCTTCAGGCGCCCGCCACGGACAATGGGCACGCTGTTGCGGTGAAAGCCAACCACCACCACATCCTCGCCAATGCGACAGGGCGCAACGGGGCCAAACACCGCCAAGTGGCTCGGCATGTTGGGCGCTGACGACGATGATGACGATGATGCTGACGATGATGATGCTGACGAGAGCGGCGTCTGTGTCCAGAAGAGAAACGCGGTGGGCGGGAGGTGCACGGTGATGTTGGCAACGGGCATGGTCTGCCGCAGGATGCTTGCAGGCACCGATCCGAGCTTCACAGGGGTCCATGACGAGTTCGAGAGAAGGCCGCGGACATACAGCAGCAGCGGGTGCTGTGCTTCCTGCTCATCGTGCGTGCCGGTGCTGGCGGTGTGGCCTGCACCCATGGCGCTGTCAATGTTCTCGTTGGTAGCAGCAGCGCGGTCACTGATGGACTGTGCAGCATTGATCAGCGTGTCGGTGATGTTGAAGGTGCGCTGGATCACAAAGCTGCCGGTCGAGATGGTGCCAAAGAGCCGCACACGCGTGGTGACGCCGCAGGCTGCCGTGAACACGGGCACTGCGCCAGCGCCACCATCACCTGCTGCTGAGGCATTGGGGGCAGGGGTGGTCATCGGGGCGATGTTGTCTGTGAGCAGCACAGAGCGCAGGCGGCCCAGCAGGTCCTGGTTTGTGGCGAGCATGCTGAGGTTGAACGACACGTGGGGGTCGCCAAGCCTGCCCAGCTGCGGCGTGGACGCGCGCGCCAGCTGCTGGCCATCGGCGAAGACGGTGCAGGTCATGTCGTCGAGGTACACGGCATGCATGCTGGCAATGGTGGGCAGTGCGAGGCTCATGGCCACCACGACATCTGCGTTGTCTGGTGTTGGAACTGTCGAGGGCAGCGCCGATGCAAACGCTCGTGGCTCCGACGACGAAGAAGACGATGTTGATGATGATGATGATGATGAGGAGGAGGAGGAGGAGGAGAAGGAGGAGGAGGAGGAGGAGGAGGAGGAGGAGGAGGAGGAGGAGGAGGAGGAGGCGGAGGAGGAGGAGGAGGAGGAGGAGGAAGATGTATGACCACTGCCGCCGCTGTTGTTGTCGCTGTTTCCGTCGGGACTGGGATCCATGATGTAGATGTCCATGGAGTGAACGGCGGTGTCCTTGAGGCTGGCGCTGTTCATGAGGGCGATGAGGGACGTGGCCACGATGATGGCAAAGATGAGCACGCCCAGGAAGCCCAGCGCAACGCCCACCACGCCCAAGCGCTTGCTCCTGCTACCGCTGGCGGTGCTGACGGCGGCGGTGGTGCTGGTGTAATTGTCGTCGTCGGCGCCGAGCTTGGACGCGGGTACCTTGACCACATGGTCATCCGGGACGAGGTAGTTGTCGATGGCACGCACGTTGTCGTCGTCCTTGTTCACGAGTGGCACGGTGTCCATATCGGACGGTGGCCGTGCGGTCGGCATCTTGTCAGGCAGATGCGAGGAGTTGTTGTTTCTGCTCGATTGCTGCGAAGGGTTGTGGAACCAGAAAGGTCTCCTCCGTTACAGCTAGGTATGCGAATGAATGTACATGTAGATGTGAGACGGGGAAGGTGTGGGAGAGAGAGAGAGGGAATGGGTGTGTGCGTGTGTGTGTGTGCATGTGTGTGCATGTGCATGTGTGTGTGTGTGTGTGCGTGCGTGTATGTGTGCGCGCGAGCGTGTGTGTGTGTGTGTGCGTGTGCGGGTGCGGGTGCGGGTGCGGGTGCGGGTGTGCGTGTGCGTGTGTGTGATTGTCAATCCATGTGTGATTGTGAGTACACGTACTTGCTTGTGCGTGTGCGGTCGATACAATGTCGATGGACGGTGAAAGTGATGCCTTGGATGGCCAGGTGCATTGGCAAACAAGCCAGTCAGATGGAAGAGAAGAAGAAGAAGAAGAAGAAAATGATCGGCTCGAGGCTGTGTGAGACTTTGTGGAGGTGGTGGCAGCAGCTGCTGCTGCTGCTGGTGTAAAAGTAACAAAGTCACAAACACAAGCGCACTCACACACCCAAACATAAGCAAGCCTGTGTGGTTGGCACATTGTTGTTGTTGTTGTTTCTTCTTCCTTTCTTCCTTCCTTCCTTCCTTGCCTCCTTCTGTTCTGTGCTCCAACCAACTAACCTGGCGCATTGTTTGCAGTGCGGTGTGTGCTCCTTGCTTTGTCGCAGCAGCTGCAGTGGCAGCACGGCGGCGATGGTTACATTCTCGTTCAGTGATGGTGATGGCGAGGCGGGGTTGTTGCTGCTGGTGGGGGTGGGGGGCAGTGTTTCTTCGGCGTCTTGCTTCTGCTTCTGCGCCTGATGCTGATGATGGCCATTTCAATGGACGCAAAAATGGCTGTGTCTTGCATCGAGACATCGGGCCCAACCCTTTTTCGCTGCACACGAAGAGTGAGAGGGAGAGAGGCTGTGCGTTGACGCGTGCGTGCGTTGCTGTGGTGCGTGGTGTGTGTGTGATGTGTTCGTGTCATCAGACTTCGCTGGTCTTGCTTCTTCACATTTGCGCGCAATGGGTTCGGACGATTGATAGAAGTCTTAAAACAAAATTCCAATGCGGTTATAACACACACACGCACGCACGCACACGCGACACGCACCAACAGCAGATGTTCAGTGTGGATGTGTGGGCGGTTGTGGCTGGGCATGTGCTGAACAACAATGACAACGACCATCGTTATGATGATGATGGGGTTGTGGAGAGCGACTATGAGGATAAGGCCCGCGTGCGCTCGGTTATGAACCTCATGCTCACGTGCCGGGAGCTGTACCACGATCTGCCGTGGGCCATGCCAAAGTGGAGTGTGTGGATGAAGCGTGCCGTGTCCGAGACCTGGCTGGATGATGATGATGATGGCGATGAGGACGATGATGGGTTAGGGGTGGAGGGGGGTGCGGTTGAACGGAACAACGGGGATGATGCCGCTCATGGTGATGCATGTGGAGTCATCACGGAGGATGCGCGGCAAGACACGACTGCAGACACAGACACAGCTGCAGACACAGCTGCAGACAAAGCTACAGACACGGTCGCAGAAACCCACACGGCTGCGGAACAATGCCCCGCCACAGCTAGCGGCATGACGCCGGTGAGGTACCGTGCGTGGCTGCAGATGCGATTCCTTGTGCACAGCTGGCTGGGCATGACGTGGCGGCACCAGTGCCCCTTCCTGCTGAAACCCGACGCGTGGTACCCGCCCTGGTTTAGGGACGACTTCCGGCGCTGCGTGCGGGTCAGGTACTTGACGCTGGCCGACTTGGAGTTGTGGCGGCGAACACACTCCGACAGCGACGACAGTGACAATGGAAGTGAAGAGGGCGGCTGTGCCAATGCTGATGGCGAGCCCTATCGCCTTAGCCCCCAGGATGCAGCCAACAGCAGCCCAAACGGGCACACGAGAGAACAACAACAACAACAACAACAACAACAACAACAACAACTACAACAACAATTACAACAACAACAACAACAACAACAACTACAACAACAACAACAACAACAACAACAACAACAACAACAACAACAACAACAACAGCAGCAGCAGCAGCAGGCGTTGCAGCCTGCGTGGTACTCGGTGTCGGCGCTGCTGATGAACCAGGCGGATGCGGATGAGCTGGCTGAGGTGTGCAGCCGGTACAGTGCCGGCACGGGCTCCCTCAACATCAGCGTCCGAGGCCCGGTGCAGCATCTTGCGGTGCGGAAAGCCGATATCGTCACGCTGCACGCGACAAGTACCGTGGACAGCGTCGAGTTCGTCGATATTGGCCACCTGTGCTGGTTTGTGCATGACACGCAAGAGCACATACGCGGGACTATGCAGCGTGTGCGGTCGGTGTACATTGGCGGGTTTGGCACGACCCTGATTCGAGACATCAGCATCCTGGCTGGCGTGGACGTCGTGCACCTGTCTGACCTGCCCGCGGTTGAGGACGTGTCTTCACTGTCCACCGCACGTGAAGTTCATCTTCATCGCATGTACGGTGTGGACCTGACCCCACTCACGCGCATCCCCACACTACACTTAACCAGCGCCAGGCTGCAGGCGCCACACAACGCGCTGTACTGCGAGGACGTGTCTCTCTTTGATGTCAGCGGCCTGCCAAGCGTGCTGCACCTGCCCCACGCACGCTGCATCGAGGTCACAGACTGCGCTGGCATCACGGAGCTGGTCTTATCCAATGGCAATGGCAGTGACGGTGGTGTTGGTGGCGGTGGTGCTTGCAAGAGTACTGCTGCACATGGTGGTGGTGGTGATGATCATCATGATGATCATGGTCGACACAACAACAGCAGTAGCAGCAGCAACAGTAACAACATGAACAGCAGCAGCAACCGTGACGGCAACGCCACCATTCCCACCATTCCCACCACGGCCAGTGACCACACCACCTGCGGTCAACTCGGCTACTTTGCGCTCCAGGACTGCCCATCGCTGCGTGCGCTGCCGACCTTCCGCCACGCCCGCCGCGTGCACCTCAAGATGCCGCTCTCATCAGCCATGCTGCACACCTTAGGACAGCGCGTGGACAGGCTCGGGCTGAGTGGCGATGCAGTGGGCGACCTCTCCCTGCTGCACTGCATCCCAGACCACGTCTTTGTCAGCATCAAAGACTGCGTGCTCACGGCCACGCGCGCTTTGGTGCATGACGCTGCCGTTGCCAATCTCCCCGCGTGCGTGCGCCAACTGCAGCTGTGCATCACCACAGGCAGTGACGACGAAGACGACCACGACGACGATGCTGTTGGTGCTGGACTCGCGAGCCGCCGAGGAGGTGGCGAGGTTGATGAGCGTGTAGGGGGAGCACATGCAGAAGAGGAGGAAGAGGGGCAAGCGCAGGATGATAATGATGGAGGCGAAGTCGCCAGGGAGGGCGAGGCACGCAGCAGCAACCAAGTTGAGCTAGTCCTCGAGGACATTGATGACAGCAATGCCGACACCAACAGCGACAGCCACAACCACGACCACGACCACACCAACAGCCAACGCCACGACCACGGCCACCAGCACAGCAGCGATGGCAACAGCAGCACCCGTGCTTGTGCAATCTTGCCAGCTGCACGGACCAGCACCACCTATCCAACGCTTGACCTGGGCCACTTTGCGCACGTGCGGCGGCTGACCATCAGCGTGGACCACGAGGTGCCAGTCACTGTGGACGGTGTTGCCGCCCTGCGCAGCATTACCCACCTCGACCTGACGCGGTGCCATTTCCTCAGTACCGAGATTGCCGGGTGCAAGCGCGTGGAGCTTTGCAGCTGCAGCGGGCGGGTGTCTGTCGTGGACGCCGATGTGCTGAGGGTGGATGGCGGCGAGGGGCTTGAGCTGACGGCGGTGCGAGACGTGCGACTGGTGGAGCTGTGTGCCCTGAGGCCGCCTGCGCGCCTGCCGCGCATGTCTAACGTGTATTCGTGTCGCATGCTCAGCTGCAGCATCAACGACGCCTCCACCTGGGCGCGGCTTGAAGGCGTGCACCGTCTGTTTCTGCACATGTGCACGATTGAGGACATGCAGGCACTCCCCGCGCTACCCACCTTGACCTTGGTGTGGTGCAGGGTGTACCGCGAGTCTGTCAATTGGCGCTGGCCAGATGCCGTGTTTGTTGGCCGCACTGCTGCCTACATGCGCGACGCTCTTGAGCGCGGCCTGGTCCTGGCTGACGACGACAGCGACGTGTCTGATGATGATGCATGGGACTCGGAGTGAGTGATGTATGTATGTGTGCGCTTGTGTTTGTGTGCGCTTGTGTGTATGCGTGTGTGTGTGACTGTGCATGTGTGCGCTTATGTGTGCACGCTTGTGCGCTTGTGTATGCGCGCGCCTTCTTTGTCTGTGCACACTCGCGCCTCGTTTCTCCGCTCTCTCTTGCCCTTGCGTTTGTTGCTTGCTTCGGCGACTTGCGTGCTATTGTGTGACGTCACCGGGATCTTGCGCAATGCACTTGATTTGCGTCTTTTATTGTATAACTTCAACTAATATTCCAAATAATAAACTATTGTGGCAACAACTGGCACCGCCCACTTTCCCTTTTTTTTCGCTTGTTCGCGTTTCCCTTCGTCACCCTGCTCTGCTGTGCGGTTATGTGCGTGGCATTTTTCTTCTCTGTCTCATCCAACGGCCGCCTTCTCGCTTTCCCCCTTCCCCTTGCTCCCACCAACCGACCAGCCAGCCATGTCCATGCTCGACCGCGAGGTGTCTGACCTGAAGCTGCTCACAGGTTTCTTCTGCGAGATCTGCGGCTTCAAGGAGTTCCAGCTTGGTCTGGCCAGCAAGAGCGAGTGCCTGTGCATGGAGAGCGAGAGCCAGTGCAAGTGCAAGAAGCCCACCACCTGCATCAAGTGCCAGAGCGTGGACTGCTGCTGCGACTGCCGTAGCGCCATCCCCTGCGACTCCGATGTGCCCTGCACGCTCGCTCTCTGCGGCCTCGTCTGCTATGGCGGCGGCAAGTAAGTCGACACGATGGACAAGGCCGAGGAGGACGCGCACGGTGATGACAACAAGGCGACGGCGATGACGACCGTGTGATCACGTCACGGCACGACCAAACCACCACAACACGCGCCTTTTGCTCGAACGTGGTGTTTGTTTGTGCTTGTTTGTCAGTGGTGGTTGTTTGTCTGTTTCATCTTGTTTTGACTCTGTTGATTGCCTCCTCTTTATCCTCATTCTTGTGTGTGTCGTGCGTGAGTGCGTTGCACCGCACCGACGATTGCTGCTTTCCTATGTTGTTTGTGGTGGTCTCTGTTTGTTTCATTTGCGTGCGTGTGCGCGCCTCTTTGTGTTTTGAGCAAGCACCCTTGCTTTCTCCCCGCCTTGTTGCTTGCTGTTGTCATTCGACACGCCAATACACATCCCAGCTCAATCAACCGTCAAAGTGTGTGTGTGTGTGTGTGTGTGTGTGTGAGTGTGTGTGTTGTTGTTGTTGTTGTTGTTGTGAAGGGAAAAGGGTGGTGGCACTTCCAGTATCTACTCGTCGGTAATACCACACATGAACAAGGTATTGGCGTACTCCAAGCACACACACACACACACACACACAAGGGCTCTCTCTATCTCTCTCTCTCTCTCTCTCTCTCTCTCTATCTCCCTCTTTCAATCTCGCTCGATCAGTGTCCCTGCCATGCAAACCTAAACACAACACACATCTCTCGTATCCAACCAAAACAACAACAACCAACAACACTTTTTTCGCACTCAACCAATTCCATGCACACTTAACGTAACATTCGCCACCACTTAGTTTGCCATGGAATCTTCCGTGCTCGTGGTGCCATCGCTGCTTGGCACGATGAAATGGGGTGGCAAATGCAAGCACACACACCAAGGACAGACAACCTGGCGATGTCGCGAAGGAGGCGAACGGCACAGTGTTTTGCATGCACGCACGCCCCACTTCTGGCCATGCTTTGGTTTGTCCCAAGGAAGCAAGCAAAGGTTGGAAAGCACGGGAACCAGTTCACGCAGCGCACCCGTCCACGCCATCAGCATCCCTAAGCATCAAGCGTCAAGCAAGCAAAGCAAGAAGCAAGTTTCTTCTGGCTTGTTTTGTTTGTTTGTTTGTTTGTTTTTCTCCGCGCACGCATTTCTCCTTCCTTCCTTCTGCTTCCCTCCTGCTCCACCTCTTCCAGCAACCGCTGCTGCTGAACCTCAGGAGGTTATCAGAGCACCAGCCACAGCCAGAGCTTTTGGCCGCCCTGTTGCGTTGCGCGCACCGAGTTGCAGAGTCTCCTCCCTCTGCACTAACCCGTCTCATCATTATTCCATATCGAGCGGCGCATCTCCATCCTCAACACCCTCAACATCAACATCATGATCCAAGGACGAGCTTTGCTGGTGCTCGCGCTGGCCTTGGCGTGCCTGCAGGCAACAGGTCCCCTGATGACAGTGCGTGCTGCTTCTTCTTCTTCCACTTCTCCGCTGTCAACAGCTGGTCAAGGGTCGACGACGACAACAACGACGACAACAACGACGACGCCCGGAGGCGCATCGTCACAACCATCAACGACAGCAGGCAATGACAACAACGGCACAACCACCGTCGCCGCCGCAGCGTCAACCACAACCTCAACAAGCACAACAACAACCACAACAACTACCACAACCACCACCACAACGACCACCACTACCACGGTTGTGTGCCCGCCTTTTTCTCTGCCAGACAACGCCGAGCCGGCTGCAGATCCATGCACCAGCATCGTCGACGGTGCGCGCTGCGAGCTCTCCTGCGCCACAGGCTTTGTCCCTTCCATTGAACCCGTCTTTGTCTGCGCTGATGGCCGCTGGCAGCATGCCCAGACGGGCGTTGCCGTGCCCTCCGACCTCTGCCAAGGTGAGCGTGTGTGCTGATGTTCATCATGTGTGCGCTTGTGCACGCTGCTTCGCTTAGCATGTTCGGTGCTGCCTGCAACTGTTACTGCTTGCCTTTGTACGTGACTGCATGTTGACTTTGTTGTTGTTTTGGGTTTTCGTTTTGTTTTGTTTATTATTTGGTTGTGAGCGCGCGTGCAAGTTTGCTGTTGATATCACCCGTCAGCGCTTCGGTGCCCGCAACAGCAACACCGTGCACATCGCTCACACTCACACTGCCCTGGTTCATGCTCACATCAACAAACAACCCTCCCCCCTCTTCTCTCCAAACGCACACGCAGACTTTGATGCTTGCGCCTCGCACGAGTGTGACCTGCGGTCTTCCGTGTGCGTGGACGAGCCTGCTCCAAGCACCGCCTACCACTGCGAATGCCTCAACGGCTTCACCGGTGTCCCTGGCCCACAGGGCAAAGGCTGTGGTGAGTGCGCTGTTTCGTGTGTGTGTGTGTGTATGGTGTCGGTTGTGTCTTTGCTTATGCTCGCTTGTTTATGCTCATGCTGTCCATTCTAACCCCCCCCCTCCTTAGTCCTTCGTCATCACCCTCATTTCCTCATCACCCTCATCACCCTCACTTGTCACACCCACTTGTCACATTCTCCCTGCCAAACAGTGCGCACGTCTGTGGTGACGGACGGCGGGCATCTGGAGCTGCGAACTGGCGCCAACCGCACCATCGCCTTTGTCATGGGCGAGCAGCGCTACACCGTGGGCGAGCTCAGCTCCGCCATCGACACAGAGGCCGGTCGCGCACAGGAGGCGGAGGGGTCACTTGAGGCGGCAGCCAGCAGCGTCGCAGCCGTCATGGAGAGCAACCTGGACGACCTCAGCAGCAACCTGCAGGACATGCTGACAGAGCAAGTGGGCAGCTTGCAGAGCACCCTGGAGGCGCAGGGCAGCTCGCTCACGCAGACGCTGAGCGAGGCGGAGGAATCCATCTCCACGCGCGTGGACGGCGTGGCCTCGGACCTGAACACGGCAACCTCCAACCTCAACACAGCCGTCAGCACGGCAGAGAGCAACGCCCAAGAGGCCCTCGACTCTGCCGTCACCACCTTGAACAGCGCCCTCGCCAGCGCCCGCGATGACGCTGCAATGGCACTTGAGAGCAACCTGTCAGACCTGGAGTCAAACCTGGAGGGCAGCATTGCCATGCTGGCCGAGTCGCTCGCCAACGAGCAGGCACGCGCACAGCTGGCCGAGTCCGGCATCAACACCGACATCAGCAACATCAACGGCGAGATCACGGGCCTCAAGGGCATGGACACGACGCTGTCCAACGCCATCAAGGCCGCGCGCACGTACGCAGAGGGCGTCTCGGGCGATGTGACGGCCGAGGCAAACCGCGCCAAGCAGGCGGAGGGCCAGCTCTCTGGCCGCATCAACACCGCGCAGAACACGGCTGACTCCGCCCACACCCGCCTCAACAACGTGTACACCAAGAGCCAGGTCGACACCAAGGTGAACGCCGTGGCCAACCAGCTGTCGTCGTACGCCACCACCACCTACGTCAACAGCAAGGTGGCGGCGGAGATCAACAACCTGCGCAACTGGATCCAGGGCTCGTTCCTCCGCTCCCTCGACAACCGCTACCACTCCAAGTCCACCTCATTTGTGACGCCGAACCAGCTGTCCTCCTACTCCACCATCAGCTACCTCAACTCCCGCCTGAGCGCCTACCACAGCGCAGCCACGCTCAACGCTCGCATGGCGTTCCCCGTCAACGCCGGTGCCCTGCGCAAGCTGCCGCTGCTCGTGACCAACTGGCGGGCGCAGTCTGGCTACAACACCTACATCTACCCCTCGCCCATCTCCCTCAAGATTTCGTACTCCAGCTCCTCCTGCTACTACTGCTACTACGCCACAAACCTCTACCAGACCCTCTTTGTCCCAGAGCAGTAAGTTCATGTGTGTGTGCGTGTGTGCGCGCATGCGTGTGTGTATGCGTGTGACATGTGCGCGCATGCGTGTGTGTATGCGTGTGACATGTGTGCACATGCGTGTGTGTGTGCGCGCGCATGTGTGTGTGTGTACATGTTGTGCGCCCAGTCTGTCGTGTGCATCCTTGTTGTGGGTTCGCTCATTCGTTGGTTGCCTGCAAGCACTTGTGAGTTACCGTCACGTTGACCCCACGATTGCTTGCATCGAGGCTTTGCTTCGTGGCTTTCTCACCACCACCACATCGTCTCACCACCACCACATCGTCTCACCACCACCACATCGTCTCACCACCACCACCATCCAACAACACCAGGTGGCAACTGTATCGCGTGTACACGCGCACGTACTATTCTGTGACGCAGCGTGTGTATGCTCGGCCCGTGACCGGCAGCTACAGCTACCAGGCCCAGCTCTGCTACTCCAACACCAACACAGACAAGTACTGCTACAACTCTGGCTACTACTTCCCCAGCTGGACGTTCAACGTGCGCCTGGACAACGTGTACACGTACAACAACGTGTACGGTGGCCACTACACCATCCGCAAGCGCTGAACTCCTGCGACAGGAACAACTCAACCATGCCAAACAGGCGTCCCCGTTGTTGCATGCTCTGTTGTTTGCACTTTTGCATGCTCTGTTGGTGCATTTTTTTTTGTTGCTCTTGCTGCTTTCCTGTATTGATGGTTCTTCTTGTTGTTGCAGCGCAATCGTCTTCCATCGTTCATGCTTCTTTCTATGGCAAGTTCCCTGCGACTGCCGTCCATGGTTTCGGTTCCTCTGTTCCTCTGTTCGTTTGTGGTGCCACCCCGCCCCCCCCCCCTTGTGCGCGTGTGCATTGTTCTTCCACTGGCGCGCTGCGTGCTTCCGTGCTGCCACGTTCCGCCCGTTGCGCTCTGTCATGGGTCATGCGTCGTGTGTCATGTGATGAGTTGTGTTGCCACGATGGCGTTGAATCCCTTCCATGCACTGGTGCATCCGTTGACCCATTTGTTGCCTGTTGATGCGCCGTGCCTCTTTTCCCTCTCCTCTCTTTCCTTCTTCTGTGCCCGCTGTACGCTCGCTCTCCTTGCTCTGGTGCTGTTGCACATGACACCACCACATATTCAACCGCGTGATTCGTGTCCGTCTTGCACTCGTGTGTTATTTTGATTTCACTCCACTCCACGTGTGCGCTTTTGTTCTTTGCTTATCACATTGCTTCTTTGTCTTTCTTTATTGAAATCGTTCCACTCGTTCATTGAATTGCTGGCAAACTCTCCCGAAAAACAAACGCGTGCAAGTGTATGAATGCACAAACACCATCGCGTACGTGCGTGTGGCACAAGGAGACACGTGTGCACCGAAACAACGGGACGAGGAGTGAAGTTGTTGTCTGCTGACATGTACGAACGAACGAACATCCTAAGAACAATCAACACTGAAAGCTACGGTGTGACACGACATGTGACACGACATGGCGTGATGATGACATGGGGCGAGCAAGCACATCAGCATCACCACCAAACACACACACACACACACACACACACACACACACACACACACACACACACACACACACACCAGAGAGAAAAGAAAAAAGCTTGGCTGGCAAGCCAGGGGATAAAAAGAGATTAAAGAGTGTGCGCGGGTGTTGCGTAGGATTGTTGTTTGTTGAAGGCAGGCAAGGAGGGAGAAGCATGGCTGGTGGGTCCGTTGATGTGATGCAAGGACACAATCACCGCCTTGTCTGGCCGATAAGAACATGAAGGAGGAGGAGGAGGAGGAGGAGGGGGTGGAGGCAAAAAACAGGGAAGAAACAGTAGTGCAAAATACTTCACTTGAGTTGTGGCGGCGCCATGTACTGCGCCATCAGGCCTCGCTCTGGTCCGTCTTCTGCTGCTGCTTCTTCTCCCGTACTTTCCGGCCGTGCTCTTCGCGTGCGCGCAATTTCTCCCGCAGCGATCGCAGATGCGCCTCCCGGTTCTCCTGTTGTCGATGGTGGTGGTGGTGGTGGTGGTGGTTATGATGATGATGATGATGGTTGTAGAGGTGGTTAGGGAGGGGGGGGAGTGAGAGAGGAAGGTGTTGTGTGTGTGTGTGTGTGTTTGTGTGTGTGTAAACACTGGAGTACACGCATGGGTACACGCATGAGCACACGCGTGGCAGCATGGCTGAGCCAACAAACAACGTACCATTGCCTTGTCAACCTTCTTCTCGACCTTCTTCTCAACCTCCTTTGCCTGCTGCTCCGTCTGCTCCTCTCGGCGGTCAGCGGGCTTGCGCGTCTGGTGCAGTTGGATAACGGGGGGGGGGATTAGGACGGGCGAGGAATGAGGGCCAAGGATAAACGTACGACGAGACAGGGATTGCAGACAAACACACACACACACACAAGTACACATACACAAGTACACATGCACACACACAATTACACACACAACACAGACACACTCACACACACACACAGACACGGAAACGAACAAATCCAAAAAAGCACACGAATAACTCACGTCGACGGAAATCTTCTCGAGAATGCGCTTTTCGTACTCCTTCTTCCTCTTCTCGGCGGCCTCGAGCTTGCGCTGCAGCTGGTCGAGCGTCAAGTCGCCCTTGCGCCGGCGCGACGAGTGCTGCAACTTCTGCAGCCGACGCGGCGCACGGCGCACATCGCCATCCTCAAACTGGTGGGGGAGAGACAAGGGGGGGGGGGGTGAGGAGGAGGGTGAGGAGGGTGACAGTGAAGTGGGATGGGAGTGTATTCCAACCACACAGAGAGGGAGAGAGACGGACAGACAGAGACAGAGAGAGAGACAGAGCCAGAGAGACAGACAGAGACAGAGACACACAGACACACAGACACACATACACACACACACACATACACACACACACGCAGACAAACACATACACACACACGGAAAAAAAAAACGGCAGCAGCGGGAAGCGAGGGCGCTTACGCTGATCTCGAATGCGCGGCCGCCGCGGGACGAGGGCCTCTCCATAATGGACGGCGGTGCACTCCGCGTGGAGATGGCGCTCGTCATGCGCGAATAGTCGTCGTCTGTCGCAGGCGTGTCCTGATCCGTGGCGATAGTTCACGGGGTGGTTGATGAGGTGTTCCACGGAGTGTCGAGCAGTGAGAAATAAAAATAGAAGGAGTGTGTTTGGTCACAAGAGGGAAAACAAGCCATTGTTCAAATGGGTTCAAGTCATGCATTGCATTCCGCATGCGAGCGGAATGTGGGCAGTGCTCGACACGCACGATCACTATCCCGCACTCTCTCGCAAGACAGAGGCGAGGCGTGGTCGCTAAACAGCACATACCGGTGGGTTCTGTTGGTCCCGTGAGCCGGCTCTGCTCTCAATCTTGCGGCCGGTTACGCTGAGGTCCGCTGATGGCGGAGGGATGAGCAAAGATGTGAGTTGGGGCAGTGTCGCACGGTGTATGCATGGCACGATGGCATGTTGCCAAAGATGGCATGTGCAACAAAGCAAACACACACGCCTGCACACAATCAATCGCAGAAGCACACGCACATGAATGCGCGCGCGCACACATGAACACACACACACAGACATGCACTCTCTCACACTCCCACTCCCTCCCCACACTCACACACAAAGGCTCACCATCGGTGTTCATGCCTTGACTTGCTGCTGCTTCATCCTTTTTCGTGTCTGGCTTTGCTTGTGCTGAATCTTGCTGCGCTTGCTGTGTGGATGTGTCGTTCTTGTCGCCCTCTGCTTGCGCAACGCTCTTGTTCTGTGCAAACATATCCCCATCACACAAAGCCGTTGTGTGGTTGTCAATGAGAAGGAGGGCATGGCACGCGCACGAGGCAGACTGCGCTGGCTGTGCCGCAGCGCAGCATTCACTAACACTCACGCCTGTTGCTTGCAAGCAGCAGCACCTACCGATTGTGAGACGTCGACTTTGGTCGCCGTTGGTGCTGCCGAGCTTGGGGCGGCTGAAAAACCAACAGGGAGCCATGATGGAGCCATGTGCAAGAGGATGAATACGAGACTCGGCTTGCTCAAGCTCACACACGCACACAGATGGACGCGCGCACACAAACACGTGCACGGACACAGGTGCACGAACACAGACACAGAAGAAACAAAACACACAAACGCACAAACGCACACACACACATGCAAATGCGTGCACCTTCCACGGTGGTCTGCTTGACCTCGGCGGCCTTGCTGCTTCCACAACCCATTGTGTATCGTTTGTGCTGTTGTCGTGGGCGGTTATTGATTGGTTGCCTTGTTTGCTGATTACCCTGGTTGTCTACTAGTGACGCGTACGTTGTTTAAAGAAAGGATGTGAGGGTGGCGGGACGCTGGAAAGCAAGGGAATGGATGTGTATCCAAGGGCGCGTGCGCTCTTTTCGGCTTGCTTTGCAGAGCGTGAGGTGTGTGAGCTGTGTTGTGGCTGAGCGGAGCTGTTTGTTTGTTGTTGCTGCTCTTGTTCTTCTTGTGAATGTGCGTGTGATGAAACAATCATCGCTGCTGCTGGTGGTGCCTCGCTCTCCCCTGCCAACCACCACCACCACCACAAACACCAAACACACAACACAACCACACACATCGAACCTTGTTGTTGTTTTGTCTCAAAGCCGTTACCAACGCAGAAAATTGATAAAAGTCATTCATGGAATAGCGAATGTGTGCTTTTGTGTGTGTGTGTGTGCTTTGTGTGTGTGTGTGTGTGTGTGTGTGTGTGTGTGTGTGTGTGTGTGTGTGTGTGTGCTTTTGTGTGTGTGTGTGTGTGTGTGTGTGTGTGTGTGTGTGTGTGTGTGTGTGTGTGTGTGTGTGTGTGTGTGTGTGTATTGTCATTCACTCCCTCACTCCATCCCTGGTTCATTCATTCCCATCCCTCGTTCATTCACTCCCATCCCTCGTTCATTCACTCACTCATGCATACTGTTCACTGGTTAACACCACAAGCAAGGCAAGGCACAGGACACAGGGCCCAAAGCACGGCCAACACGCGCTGTCGCTATCGCCGTCAAAGCCCAGCCAAGCATCAGTGCAACGAACCTTCCAACTCCCCAGACCACCCATCTCGCGCGTCTGTGTCATGGTGCGCGCTTGCATGTCATCGTTGTCTGTCATTATTCATCACCATCATCCGCCATCACCGGCCAGTTGACATAGCCACGAAGCACCACTAGCACAAACCCAATCCAAACCAGAACAGCCGCCACCCAATCACCCATCACCACGACCACAAAAAGTCGCCGAGAGCGCCAATATACGAGCGGGAGGGCGACACCGTTGCCGTCGTCGGGCCACCGGGCGTCCCGGGCGCAGTCGACTGATTGGAGCATTAAGGAGGGCGGATGTTAGTGATGGTGACTGGAAGCATGAAACAATGTTGCAATACCACGTAGTTGCGGACATCATTTGCGACACACCTACACCCACACCCACACCCACACACCCACACATACATACACATGTGCAAATACGCGCGCACGTGTCAGCTTGTGCCCACCTTCTTTGTTCCGAGAATGCGTGGCGTCTTCTTGTGCATTGGAGTACCGAGCACGCCAGGGGTGGTTGGCGTGGTCTGATAATGGCGGTTGCGGCGAGGGCAGGGTGAGGAGATGCAATGTGATGTTGAGTGAGTGGCAGCAAGGGCAACAGAGAGATGTCACACACACACACACACACACACACACACACACACACACACACACACACACACACGCACGTGTCGAACACAGCTTCCTGCTCCTCCCTCTCACTCTCTCACGCACACATCCAAACACAGCGACATGCACCGACCATAAGCTTCCGCCCTTCGCTCCATTTGCTCTCCCTTTTCTCGTATCACCACCAATCACCATCTCCAACCACCACTGCTGTGCTGCTGCCCACCTGCCCTGCGCCGCTGAGGAAATCATCGTCGGTGCAGGGGATGACGCCAATCATCACCCGCCCGTGCAGCACGTGCCCACTCCGCGACAGCGCCTGATGCGCCATGGTGGTGGTGGTGGTGAGAGAATATGGTGGGCATGTACACAAACAGACACAGATAGACATGACAGACAAGACAGACAGATCGACAAGACAGACAGATCGACAAGGCAGACAGATAGACAACACAGACAAACAGACACAGATCGACAGACAGACACAGACAGACAGACAGACACACACACATACACATATCACATCACAGTTCCCACCACCTCACCCCCTCCCGTCTTCCCTCCAGCCGCGCATACCCGCTGCGCCTCAATGCGGGACGAGAACTGGATGTGGATCCAATTTCCAGCGCCGTGCTGCTTGCGGACAATTGTTCCGCACGACCCGAGCTCCGACAGCACGTGCCCAGCATGCTCCGGCGTGAACCCAAACACCGTCACACACGTATCTCCCCCGCCCTGCGGTGTGTGTGTGTGTGTGTGTGTGTGTGTGTGTGCGCGTGTGTGTGTGTGCGCAAGTGAGTGAGCGGGTGTGAGTGAGCGGGGGTGTGTGAGTGAGTGAGTGTGTGTGTGTACGTGTGCATACATGTTTTGCATGTGGGTATGTGTGTGCAAGTGTCCGATGCGCCCGTGCAAGCGTGTGCATGGGCGTGACTTACGGCGCGCGCGTGGTGTGTCGAGCGGGCCGGCGTGTGGGGTCCGGCATGGACATGTGTTGGCACGCGCGACTGACGGCGGCAGTCAAGCCAAGGGGGGGGGGGGAAGGAAGAAAGTTGGGAGGAAGGTGATGTGAGGAGCGGTAGGGCAAAATGAGCATCAACGAAGACACGAACGCAACAAAACAGGTACACACACACACACACACACACATGCACACACACATGCACACACATCGCACCAGCGGTGAGTCGTGTGGCGCCATGGCGTCCGCAGTGCCAAAGACAGATGTAGAGTGCACACCCGTGGATGAGGGGGGCAGTGACGATGATGCTGACGACGATGATGGCTGTGGCGGTATTGCTGTTGCGGTGGTTGGCAGTTGCATGGAGGGTGTGGCAGAGACGGGAGATTCCGTGTCGTGCAGACCTGAAGTGGAGAGAGAAACACAACGAATTGTGTAAGGGTTGCAGTGGGGGGGGGGGGCATTGGTTGCGTGAGCAAGGGCAACATGGTAAAAACAGCGGCAGCTGACACACCCCCGCAATGGATGCCGGCACAGACAGACATTGGATCCAAACATCATAAACATACAGGTATAGACACACAGAGGGAGGTACACATGAAGACAGACACAGGCAGGTACACACACACACACACACACACACACACACACACACACACACACACACACACACACACACAAAACACACGCGCGCGCGCACCGCTGATAGGCGGGTCGACGTGTGAGGAGGTCTTGGTCCGCGTTACCGCACCACCGTTACCCATCATGCCAAGACCCTGTTCGTTGCGCAACCCACTTGGGCGGAGTGGCCTATTCTGCTGCTGCTGCTGTTGTTGCTGTTGGCCGTATGCACCTGCGTAGGAGGTAGAGAACATGCTGCTGTGATGCTGATCAAACCCTTGCTGCTGCTGCTGCTGGTGGTGGTGGTTCTGTTGATAGTGATACCCGCCGCTGCTGCCGCCGTCTGTATCGCTCTGTCCCATCGAGGATGGGTGCGGTGAGAAGAGCGACCCGCTGTCACCGCCAAACATTGGTCGCTGGGACGCAGACAGGTGCTGCTGCTGCTGCTCATGCTGGTACTGTTGCTGCTGCTGTTGTTGGCGCTGCTGTTGCTGTTGTTGTTGCTGTTTGACGTGCGCCCACGTGCATGTATTCGATTGTTGTTGTTGTTGGTGTTGGCGTTCGGGCACAGGATCAACAACGGCACGGGTTCAGGACCATGAAACCGAGATGAGTTGGAGGTGAAAGCAAGAGGCCAACCGCAACAAAATCAATGCAGACAGAGCTCCACACACACACACACACACACACACACACACACAAACACACACGTACGCATTCACCTTTGGTCTGAGGAGAAAGTTTGTGGAACGGGGTTCATCCCTTCGCTGCTGATACGACATGGGCCCGTCAAACATGCCGGTGTCATGATGTGGCTGCTGCGGCGAGGACAGACCCGCGCCCTGGCCATACATTGACTGATTCTGCTCCTGCTGCTGATGCATGCCAAGCCCACCGCGCTGTGGGCTGCCCATGGTGGCCGCAAACGACGTGGATGACGCCGGCGACGCCGGCACTTGTCCGCGGCGAAACTTGCGGTCGAACGAAGCCATCTGCAGCGTGAGGGCGCGTGCGTTCGCGTGAATGCAGCGACACGTGTGTGTGTGTGTGTGTGCATGTGTGTGCGTGTGTGTGCGTGAGTGAGTGAGTGTGTGAGGAGCCAGTGAACACAATGAAAGCCCTACAGCGACGACTCGAGCGAGGCAACCACTGCTACCAGTAGCACAAGG
The DNA here is from genome assembly GCF_000188695.1 of Salpingoeca rosetta. NCBI lineage: Eukaryota > Choanoflagellata > Craspedida > Salpingoecidae > Salpingoeca > Salpingoeca rosetta. Next base: position 695,750 of record NW_004754901.1, on the reverse strand, counting down.
CATGCATGGGATATGAGGAGACACACACACACACACACACACACACACACACACATACACGCATGCATGTGCACTCACATCCAACCAACCGACCGCCTTTCTGTGTCTTGTGTGTGTCGTTCAAATTCAGGGCGAAAAGAATACGTATTTTGACGATTATTGGCCATATCTTTAACAAATTGGCCACACTTCGACTGACCCAAAGACGACAGCGAAGCAAAAGCACCAGCACGGCAGTGAGTTGTTTGGATGTGCTGTGGTGGTGCGTGGTGGTGTGCGTGTGCTGTGAATGGATCAGTGTGTGTGTGTGTGTGTGTGCATGTGTGTGCATGTGTGTGCATGTGTGTGTGCGTGTGTGTGCACATGTGTGTGTGCATGTGTGTGTGTGGTGGCTGCGCCTTGATGTTTATGTTGATGTGTATCAACGCAAGCTGACGTTCCGTTGTTCACTCTCAAACGCAAATGAAGGAAGCCGACACGAACAAGCAAAACCAGCACAACTGGCAGGATGGGTGGTGTGCGTGAGTTGATTCGCGCAGTCCGGTCCTGCAAGACGGCTGCAGATGAGCGCGCCGTCATCCACAAGGAGTCATCCGAGGTGCAGCGTGTATGTGTGTGTGTGTGTGCGTGTGTGTGTGTGTGTGTGTGTGGAGT
>NW_004754901.1:689441-694368 GCF_000188695.1 Salpingoeca rosetta | reverse complement strand
ACGCACACACACACACACACACACACACACACACACACACACACACACACACACACACACACACACACACACACCTCTCACCGTTGCGCACGTGTTGATCTCCCATGTGTGCATGTGGTTCGCTCGCCTGTCCCCAGGGTATCTTGCGACGATGCTGCTGCTGGACGAAGGCAAGGAGCTGCACCTCATGGTCACAAACAGCCTCAAACAGGACATGAACAACCCAAACCCGGTGCGATTGTGATTGTGTATGTGTGTGCTTGTGCCTCTGTGTCTCTGTGTCTGTGCAGTGTGTCTGTTCCGTTGTGTGCAGTGTGTTGTCGTGTCTGCTTCTCAGTGTATTGTGCACGGACGGTTGTGTCCTTACTCTTGCGTGCGCCAGGTTCTGCCACACCTCCATCTTCACCTTCATCAATATCATCGTCACCACCAACACCTCCACCATCGTCACCACCCTAACCCCCCCCCCCTCGTCTCTTCGCAGAACATTGCCGGGTTTGCGCTGTGCACGCTCGGGGCGATTGCCTCTGCGGAGATGGCCCGGGACCTGGCCGACGAGGTAGAGAAGCTGCTCAGGTCCTCCAGCCCCGCCCTCAAGAAGAAGGTGACCTGCCCCAGGGCCCCGGTGGTGGTGGTTGCTATGCGTAGTGACGGGTGGATGTGTACTGAGTCGCGTTGGTCCGTTCGTCTGCGTGTGTCTGTAAAGGTTTTGCTCCGAGGTTCTACGACAGCACCAAAGGTTCAAACACCCACACACCCACATACACACACACAATGCACCGTCGTTGTTCACCACACCCCTTTCATCTTGGATGCCTGCAGGCAACGCTGTGTGCCGTGCGCCTCATCCGCAAAGAGCCCGAACTTGTGGAGCAGTTTATCCCCGCAACACGCTCGCTCGTGAGTTGAGAAGAGGGGCGGGGGAAGGGAAACAAAACACGTGACGAAGGGGAGAAGGTTGCTTGCAAGCACTTTTGTTGCTCGTTACACGCATGTTCGTTGCACGCATGTTCGTTGCATGTATGTCCATCACACTGCATTCCCTCCCCCCATATCTCATCAACATTACCACTATAAACACCCCTCATCAACATCGCCACAATCACCACCGCCACAATCACCACCACCACCATCATGATCGCCGCCCACCAGTTGTCTGAGCGGAACCACGCGGTGCTGCTGACGGGAGTGATGCTGCTGCGGGAGATGGCGCAGCTCAACGCAGGCTGCCTCGAATCGTTCAGGAGGGTGAGGCGCACACACACACAAACACACACACACACACACACACACACACACACACACACACACACGTGTACACTTGTCGCTGGTGGAGACAGGTGGGGTGTCGATGGTGGTGGTGGTCGTGTGTTTGTGTGTGTACCATTGACGTTTGCAACGATGACAGTGATCATCATCTTGGATCGCCGCGTGCTTTGTGATGCCTTGCCCTCACCATGACTGACCCTGCTCTCTTCTCGACCCTTTGCCTCATCGCATCATCAGATGGTGCCTTCGCTCGTGCGGCTGCTCAAGACCCTCACCAGCAGCGGGTATTCCCCCGAGTACGACGTCCACGGCATCAACGACCCCTTTCTCCAGGTACAACCATCGTTGCTTGCAAGCACGTTGAATGTTGCATGCGGTTGTACTTTCCACCAAAACCACGTCTCTCACGGCCCACCTGTGCGCATGTTCGTGTTTTGTGGTTTGTGTGCGCGTGTCTGTTTGTGTGCGTGTCTTGTCTGTATGCGTCTACCTGTGCGTGTCTGCGTGTGTGTATTTGCTTTTGTTTTGCATGCCAGACGTCGATTGTGCGGCTGCTGCAGATTCTCGGGCACAACAACGACGAGGCGTCCGAGGCCATGAACGACGTCCTGGCCGAGGTGCCGCGCCATAATGGGGCGGGGGATGAACGAGCGTATCATAGGGGCTGTGCCTGCATGGACGTGTGTGCGTGTGTGTCTGAACATACACTTGTCTGTGTGCGCATGAACATACATTTGTGTGTGTGTGTGTGCACATGAACATACATGTGTGTGCATGTGCTCAGATTGATGCGTTCTCGAACGCTACCTGCACGTCAGCAGCATCTCATCACGATCCCCTGCTTTCCCTGGCATTGGGTATGTGATTGATTGGTGACGTGGCGTGTCTGGTTGGTTGGTTGCTTGACTGATCAGATTGCGACGAACACGCAAACGACGACAAACGTGGGCAACGCCGTCCTGTACGAGGTCGTCAAGTGCATCATGAACATCGAGGCAGAGGTCAGCATGCTTGCACACACGCACACATGCACACACACATGCATGCACACACACACACACGTACACATGCACATGCGCATGTGCATGTGCATATTGGAGGCTGAACATGTATCCATTGACATTTGAAACAATCACCTTCACTTTGTGACCTCATCGCCACCACCGCCATCACCTCATCACCAGGGTGGTCTGCGCGTGCTGGCGATCAACAACCTGGGCAAGTTCCTGCTCAAGCCAGACAGGAACATCAGGTGCGCAGCACACTTCCATCCACTGCATCGCACACACACTCACACACACACACACACACACACACACACACACACCTCACGCCTTCGTGTTTCAGTGCCAACTCCAGCACTGCTCACGTGGGACAGTCTCTTCTGCCCTCATTCGACATCACACACACATGCACGTGCACACACACACGCGCATATTCACACACATGAACACACTTAAATAACACACCACTCACACATGCCAACGCGCGCGCACGCACGCATATTCACACACATGAACACACTTAAATAACACACCACTCACACATGCCAACGCGCGCGCACGCACGCATACACACATACACACACACACACGCATCCATACACACCATCACACCACACATATCACACATACACACGCATATATCTGGGTGCAGGTATGTTGCGCTGACGACGCTGCTGTCGACGGTTCAGGCCGGCGGGAACGCGAGCGAGGCCGTGCAGCGCCACAGATCAACCATTGTCGACTGCCTCAGGGTATGCATGTTGCTGCTGATGATGATGGTGATGGTGATGATGATGATGATGCTGATGATGATGATGATGATGATGATGGTGGTGATGGTGGTGGTGATGATGATGATGATGATGATGATGATGATGATGATGATGATGATGATGACAGTGGTGGTAATTGTGATGGTGAGGTGGCTGGGAGGAGTCAGTTGTGCGGTGTGCGTGGTATGTTGTTGCTGCTGCTTGCTCACCATCATCACCTCTACCTCACCACCGTCATTATCTTCACCGCTACCACTGCGACAATGCTCATCAGGAGCCCGATGTGACTATTCGTCGTCGCGCCCTCTCCCTCTGCTTCTCTCTCATCAACAAGGTCGCACACACACGCCCTGCAGTCACTCCATGCACACATTGCTCTTGCGTTGTGTATCGGCTCGGGCGTATGGTGTGGTGAGGTCCCTGTGAAGCCTGTTTGCTCTTCGTGCTCTCACATGCCTTGGCTTGACGTCTTCCCCCCATCTGCAATCGTGACATTCATGGCATGTGCAGTCGAACGTGCGCGGTCTCGTGGGCGAGCTCCTCGACTTTCTCCACGTCGCAGACAGAGGTTAGGAGCCAACACACACACACACACACACATATGCGCACAAGGGAAGCAGCCTGCCTTTTTACACCAACCTTCACCAACTAGCTCCCTGCCCCTCCTAACCATATTTCCTTGTACGTGCGTGTGTGTTTAGAGTTCAAGGCGTACATGGTGACTGAGCTGCTGATTGCGGCGGACAAGTACGCGCCGTCGCCCAAGTGGCATGTCGACACCGTCCTCGAAATCATCACCACTGTCAGTGCTCGTTCTTTCATATGCTGTCGTCGCCGTGTCAATTGGTGTCGATGCACTCCTCTCTCCTCCTCCTCCTCCTCCTCCTCCTCCTCCTCCTCCTCCTCCTCCTCATCCTCCTCTCTCCTCCTCCTCTTCGTCTTTTCCTTGTTCGCTGGCCAACCATGCAGCTACTGTCATTATTTCCACCTCACATGCAAGCTCACGACACGCAACCTCTTCACACCACTATCACCACCACAGGCTGGCGGGTACGTGCAGGAGCAAGGGCTTGCCGAGATTATCCAGATTATTGCCGAGCGGTCCGAGTTCAACCAGCGCGCCGTGCAGGTCCTCTTCAGGGCAATCACAACCGCGGTGAGGCCCACGTGATGCTGTTGCATGCATGCATTGGCCTAGCAGCGGCGTCGCTGTCGTCATCGCCATCGTCGTCGTGTCATGTGAACGTGTTGTAGCATCATGCACAGCCGTAACAATCACAGCTGTGCAGACATACACACTCCATTAAGCATACACACGCATGCGTACATGTATGCATACACACAAACACATGCTCCCCCCTCCCCCACCGACTCACCAATATCATGACCCCTCTCATCACCTCTGCCTTTGCTGCGTGCAGAACACGGGTGCCCAGTCGCTGCTGCAGGCTGCGTCGTGGTGCATCGGCGAGTTTGGCGACCTCCTTGTCAATGGCGGCCCGTTGCCTGCAAGCACGCGCACGGTGACGTCATCCGCGCGCGACGATGCAGGCGAGGTGCCCGCGCCGACGGCTGGGGAAGTGATTGAGGTTCTGCACCGGCTGATCCAGGACCCAACCAACAGCGCTGGCACGCGCCATTATGCAATCAACGCGCTGGTGAAACTCTCCACTCGTCTTCCCAACGAGGCAGAGCGCATCAGAAACATTGTGAGTGAACACATGTGCGTTTGTGCATGTGCATGCGTGTGTGTGCGTGCGTGCGTGCGTGCGTGCGTGCGTGTGTGCGTGCGTGCGTGCGTGTGTGTGTGTGCCTATGTGTGTGCCTATGTGTGTGTGTGTGTGCGTGTGCGTGCGTGTGTGTGTGTGTGTGTGCGAACGC
>NW_004754901.1:675417-681841 GCF_000188695.1 Salpingoeca rosetta | reverse complement strand
AATTGCAGATGTTTATACGCATGAGAATGTCGGGTACGTACCTAAATCCGGATAAGTGCCAACGTGTAGTGCTGCAAACGATGAGATATATCTGCATCTGCATGTCTCTCCGTATGTGTATTAGTGTGTGTGTGATGTGTGTGTGTGTGTGTGTGTGTGTGTGTGTGCAGGATGAGCGGCATCCCGACTTGAAACACGAGCAATCACAACGACATGCACGCGAATTGAGGAAGAAAAAGTCAGTGCACGCATTTGTACGTGCGCGAGCATGTGTGTGTATGTGCGCGTGAACGTGGACGCTGCCCACGCCCTCACCCCCTTGATCATCATCACCACCACCATGGTCATCGTCACACCCTTTTGATCATCATCACCACCACCATGGTCATCGTCCCCCCCTTGATCATCATCACCACCACCATGGTCATCGTCACACCCTTTTGATCATCATCACCACCACCATGGTCATCGTCACACCCTTTTGATCATCATCACCACCACCATGGTCATCATCACACCCTTTTGATCATCATCACCACCACCATGGTCATCGTCACCCCTTGATCATCATCACCACCACCATGGTCATCGTCACCCCTTGATCATCATCACCACCACCATGGTCATCGTCACACCCTTTTGATCATCATCACCACCACCACGGTCATCGTCGTGTTTGTTGCGCCAACAGGAAAGAGCAGCAGCAGCGGCGCCAGCAGGAAAAACTCAAAGTTGAACGAAAACGCGAAGAGAAGAAACTCAAGTGTGTGAACATGTATCTGCATGCACGCATGTGCATGTATCAACATGCGTGTGTATATGTGCGTGTATGTACGTATGTGTATGTACATATGTGTGTGTGTGCGTGCGTATGTGTTTGTGTGTCTTCTGCTGCTGCTTTGATTCCCGTCTGCACCACCTGTCCCTTCACCTTTCCCGCCACGCATTGTAAAACCACTCATGCATGTGTGCATGTGTGTGTGCATGTGTGTGTGTGTATGTACAGGACATACGAGACACTGCAGGATGAGGCTTTGATGGAGACGAACAAACACGGCATGAGCGTGGACGACTACGAAGACGACTTTATGTGATGGCGGCCATGATGGACGATGCATGCTGGTGATGGGTGGTGAAGGGTTGCACTGACGATGATAAAAGGTGGTGGTGGCCGGTAAAGAGCAATGGTTTGATGGCTTTTTTGATCTCGCGTGGATGCATGCACGTGTTGACATCGGACACATGCGCGCACAACGGCAGTGTAGTTGTGCAGTTGTGCAGTTCAGTTTTGTTGTTGCTTAGTTGAAATGTGTCGTTTGTTTTGTTGCTGTTTCAAGTCTGCGTGTGCGCTGTGTACCTCCGCTTGGTTGCTTGGAGAGTCAGGTGCGCTGAGGTTGATGTTGAAATGTGGACACGAACACACTCACAGTGCAACATTGGTGCAGTTGACAACGTGTATTTTGAGGTTCACACCACACACACACACAGACACAGACACATACAGACACGAACAGACAGACATGAACAGGCAGACACAGACACAGACAGACACATACAGACAGACACAGACAGACACACAGACACACAGACAGACAGACAGACACACACACACACACACAACGTCGTATCAAACAAGCCTTCACGTGAGTATAAACGGAGACGACAGGGGGGGGGGGCGTGGTGAAAGATGTCGTGTCGATTGCGCAATTGTCACGATGACCACCAGTTGCCGATGATGATGGCGAGGATGACGATGGTGATGGTGGCACGCAGCACGCTCCCAAACAAAAACGCGTACACGCCCTGCGAGCCAAGTGGATGACGAGGAATAACGTGTGAAGGGGGGGGGGAGTAGATGGGAGGAGGGGTTGATGAGCGGCGTGCAGGCAAACACACAACACACCACGCATGCAGAGTCAGATACAACACACACACACACACACAACACACACACACACACAACACACACACACACACACAACACAAGCGCACATGCACACAGGCCAAAAAAAAAAAACGGTAATAACTAGACACAACACACCGCACCTTGACAAAGGCCCATGCGCGTGCGATGCGCGGCTGCCATGCTGCGAGCGTTGCCATCTGCTCTGGTGTCAAATTCTCCATCTGCGACTTGAGACGCGTGGCATCATCAACACTCATCTTCATGCCCATCGACTGCGACATGCTGGCGAGTGTGGCGGGGTCCATGCTCTTCATCATGTTCATTGCATTCTTCATCATCTCCGGGTTGTTCATCATATTCTGCATTGACGGCTGGCGACCAGCAATTGGGAAGGGGGAGGGGTCGTCGTGGTGTGTGAGCTTGGATGTCACGGGCGTATTTGGTGTGTGTGTGCATGTGTGTGTATGTGTGTATATGTGTGTGTGCATGTGTGTGTATATGTGCATGTGTGCATGTGTGCATGTGTGTGTGTATATGTGCATGTGTGCATGTGTGTATGTGCGTGTGCGTGCGTGTGTGCGTCGGCGCGTGTGTGTGTGTGTGTGTGTGTGTGTGTGTGTGTGTGTGTGTGTGTGTGTGTGTGTGTGTGTGTGTGTGTGTGTGTGTGTGTGTGTGAGTGTGTGTGTGTGTGTGTGTGTGTGTGCGTCGGCGTGTGTGTATCTGATACAGCAAATTCAAGCGCGCCCCGCAATCACCACCACCACCTCACCATGCCTGCGCCGGCCTGCCCCTGCTGTCCGCCCATCATCGCCTGGAAGGCGCTCATCTGTTCCGCCGACAACCCACCCGCACCCAGCCCCGACGGTGCTGCTGCTGATGATGATGTTGATGATGATGATGCTGTTGTTGCTGTTGTTGAGGGTGGTGTTACTGCTGTTGCTGCCTTGCTTGTCGTCACTTCTTGCACAGACCCCTCCACCTCATCATCACCATCATCATCATCATCTTCACACTCATCATTCTTGGCATTGCTCGTGCTGCTGCTGCCTGTCGTTGTTGTTCCTGTCGTTGCCGCTGCCCCAGTGCCGCTGGTGCCACCACTGCCTGCAAAGTTGCGCGCGTTCATCATTGACGCCATGCTGCGGATGTGATCATCCTGCATTGCAGACATCTGTGATGCGTGGCTCTTTGCTCGCTTCAGCTGGTCAACAGAGATGCCTTGCATGCGTGCAAGCATTTCCAACTGCGCATCGCTCATGTTATTAAGCTGTGCTGCTGCCTGCTTCAGCAGAGACGGGTTCTCCTGCACCATGCGCGACGCCTGCTGCGCCATCTCAGGCGACATGTTCGGCGGCATGCCTGCAGGCATCGACGGCGCGGCCTTATGTACGTGCATGTTTGCGTGTTTGCGTGCGTGTGCGCGCATGTGTGTGTGTGTGTGTTTGTGCGTGTGCGCGCATGTGTGTGTGTGTGTGTGTGCGTATGCGTGCGTGTTTTGCATGAGTGTGGAGGCACAAAAGACGAAGCATTGCGTTGTGTGAGACCACATGTGACATAATGGCACTGCGCGCATGAGAGATAGGAGAGAGCTGGCACCTTTCCCCAAACCCGCTTTCACCCCAAGTATCTCAAGTGTTTCACATGCCCGTGCCACCACTGAACTGCCCGGCGCCTACCGGCTGTGATGACGGCGGCGCTGTGGCGCGCGACTGGCCAGGGGTGGCCACGCCCTGCATACGTTGAGCAGTGAAGGACGAGGTGGTGGAGTGGTGGTGGTGGTGGTTGGGTGTGGTGTAAGACGCACATGCAAGGCGTATCCAAGCACAGCAGAATCAGACTCACTCAAGCAATGTACCCACCCATGCACGCAACACACAAACGTGCACACACACACGTACACACACACATATATACACACACACACATACGTACACATACATCCACACGTACATACGTACACATACACACACACACGTGCACACGTACACAAACGTACACATGCACATACGTACACAAACGTACACATGCACACACGTACACTGGTACCCACTACACTCAACCACAGTCCACACGACATCACACTACACCACATGACAAGATGTCAAGACGGACCTTGACGCGGTCGCGTGCTTGCTTGATGACGGTGTCATTTGGCGAGAGGGTGACCGCGGAGTCCAAGTCCTTGGTGGCGCGTGCCTTGTCGCCCTGCATCTCAAACGCAAGACCGCGTCGGTACAGCGCCTTCACGTTGTTGCTGTCCACTCGTAGGACCTGTGCACGTGATCGAAAGCAGCCGGCAAGCGCAGTGCTTGTCATCAGCACCACCATCATGATCAGCAGCACTCAAACAATTTCAGGTGCACATCAACAAGACACATTCCAAGCCCACACGAGAAACAGCGACAGGACACACACACACACACACACACACGCATACACGTACCTCTGTGCAGTACTGGATGGCCTCACGTGGCTGCTTCAGCTGCAGCTTGCACAAGGAAAGGTTGAGCTTGCATGCCTTGTGCAGCGACTTTGATGTGTCGTTGTCCTCCACATCTGTGCATCGCAAGCAACCGCGTCAATGGGCGTCAAGTGTGTGCGTGAGCACGTGAGCATATGTGTGTGTGTGTGTGTGTGTGTGTGTGTGTGTGTGTGTGTGTGTGTGTGTGTGTGTGTGTGTTAGGGGGGAGGGGGGCGCATCAAAACGGCAACAGCCACCTCTTGCACTGCCACACACTCACCAGCCAAGTCCACGATGATCCGTTCATATGTTACAGAGGCTTCCTGGTAGCTGTGAACAATGGCAATGCAAACACCACACATCAGCAACCAACGTTCAACACAACAAGCCCCCCCCCCCCCCCAACTCACACATACAGAGCACTCACTTCTTGCTCTTCACCAGAGCATTCGCGGACTCCTTGTCCTTCACCAGCTGCTCCAACGTGGCCATCGTTGTATCATGCGACAAGAGGGTGTGTGGTGTGGAGGGGTGTGATGGGTGGGTGAAGGTGTCCTTCTCGACGCGTGCATGTGGGAATGCACGCCGCACCGCCACGTATTAATCACGACACCATAAACTGCAGTGTAGTGTCCGCGCGCGGAAACAAGCAAGAAGAGACGAGCGAAACATGGCTGACAGCGACAGCGGTGGCAGTGGTGGTGACGGCCACACAACCATGGGTACGAGAGGCATGATGGGGATGGAGGTCGAGGCAGGCGCGGAGGAGGAAGGTGCGGAGACAGCAGAGCGTGTGGATACATCGAGGCTTTGGCAGTCCTCCAAATACATGAGCTCCCAAGATGAAGAAGAGGACGGGCTGAGCGGCGAGACAGACGGCAACGCGGTACGGCTGCCATGGTCGTTGACCATGCTGTGGTGTGTTCTACCTTGTGCACATTACCCGATCCACACGCACGTTGACATACACCAAACCTCTAAGCCACACGCTCGCCTTGCTCGACGCACATACAAACACACGTCAACTCACGCGCGCAACTGCAACACACACACGCGCACACACACACGCGCGCACACACATACGTACGCACTCGCACGCACACACACGTACGCACTCGCACACGTACACACTCGCACACGCACACGCACACATATGCACACACGCACACGCACATGCACTTACACAGCTGCTGTGGCGAAAGCGCCAAAAGAAAAAGCTGAAGGAGATGCAACGCCGGCAGGAGGAGCAAGAAGCGCTGAAGATGCAGGAGATGTACGCGTCGGACAAGAACACCCGCAATGGCGGTGACGATGGCGCCGATCGTGCGGAAGACGATGCCAGTAGCCAGGACGATGATCACGACGGAGTCGATGTATCTAGCAGCCAGAGCTCGCGCAAGTCGAAGAAGAAGAAGAGCAAGAAGAGCAGGCGAAAGCGCAAACACCGGAAGAAGCGGAAGAAGAAGAGGACAACCCAATCCGAGGACGAAGATGGGGATGAGGAGCACACAGCGCATCAGCGAGCGGTGCACGGCATTGCGCATATCCAAACCAAGGAGGCCGGTGACAGCACGGATCACGATGACAGCATGATGGTGAACACGCTGGCGAAAATGACACCCCTTCGCAGGGAGGCTGCCAGCCCTGTCACCACCACAACAGACACGACAACAACAACAACGACAACAACGACGACCTCCGCAACCACGAGCGGCAGCAACAGCAACCGGTCTAGCAGCCCCGTATCATTGGAGCACGAGCACACGGGCCGTGATGGCGCCGAAGGTGATGGCGATGGTGATGGTAGTGGCAGTGGCGGTGCGCATGCTGGTGATGATGGTGATCATGATCATGATCATGATGCTGGTGATGATCATGATGATGCCGGTGGTGGCGATGATGATGTTCCGTCCATGAGTGATAGCGATAGCGACTTCACCCCAGCGAAACACACGCGCAGAACCGCGACAAAGAGGACGACAGCACGACAGCGACAACGCGGCAAACAGCAGCAGCAGCAGCAGCGGCGGAGTAAAAGAACAACAGCAGCAGCGACA
>NW_004754901.1:667917-672917 GCF_000188695.1 Salpingoeca rosetta | reverse complement strand
AATGATGGTAGGAGCGGAAGGAGCGCTCGTTGCATCGCGCAAGGGACGAACTCCGCCCCCTCAACTTCAACGCTCGCACAGACGCAGAGGTGCGTGTGTGTGTGTGTGTGCGTGTGCGTGTGTGTACTTTGTATGGTTGATTTGTGGCTGCGCACATTACACGTCAAGTGCCTCATTAACTCTCCCCCCACCCCCGTCCGTTACCTGCGAGCAGGAGCGGGCGCATCAAGACCGAGCGCGCGCTGTTGGCACATCTGGCACCGACATTGATCCAATGACCATCGACACGTGAGTGCGACGTGGCGGTATGATGGTGATGAGGGTGGTTGTGGGGGGAGGGGGCGGTAATAGGGGATGCAGTGGTGGTGGTGGTGGTGTAACGGGGTGTCATGTGATGGATGGCTGCAATGACAGGCACTGCCGACGCCTATGCAGGTCGAACACTGTTGGCCATCATAATCGTCGTTCAAACGATCGTTCCTCATCCTTGAAATACATATGCTCTCATCATCACCATCACCACCATCACCATCACCATCACCATCACCACCATCATCACCATCACCACCATCATCATCACCATCATCATCACCATCACCGCCACCATCATCACCATCATCATCACCATCACCACCATCACCATCACCATCACCATCACCACCATCATCACCATCACCACCATCACCATCACCATCACCATCACCACCATCATCACCATCACCACCATCATCATCACCATCATCATCACCATCACCGCCACCATCATCATCATCATCATCACCATCACCACCATCACCATCAGTGCGGTGTCATTCCGGGACATTGGCGGGCTGGATCACCACGTGCGGTCGCTGAAGGAAATGATTGTGTTTCCGCTCCTCTACCCAGAGATCTTCAGCAAATTCAAGGTGGTGACCACTGCCGCCCCTTGCTGGCCGCCTTCGCTTTGTATTGGTGGTGTGGTGCTTGCGATCGTAAGCAGGAAGGGAAAGTGGAACAACGCTGTGTCTGTTAGTGCACACACACACTCTCTCTCACTCACACACACACACACACAAGCACACTCACACACACACACACACAGCACACACACACACACATACAAACACACACTCCCACTCGCACTCATACACTACACACACACACACACACACACACACACACACACACACACACACACACACACACACACACACACACAAACACACACGCTCGCACGTTTCCAAACACAACCCCCAATCTTCACGTGTGCTCCCTCCACATCGCATTACGCATCACCAGCTGGACCCACCGCGCGGAGTGTTGTTCCACGGCCCGCCAGGCACGGGCAAGACCCTCGTGGCGCGAGCACTGGCGAACGAGTGCTCAAAGGCAGGCAAACACGTCAGCTTCTTCATGCGAAAGGGCGCAGACTGCCTCAGCAAGGTTGGTCGTGGCCATGGTGGCTTTGGTTGTGATGTGTTGTGTTGTGTTGCTGCTGCGGCTGCGGTTGCTGCTGCCGATGCGTTGCGGTACCTGTGAGTGGAGGGAGCGTGCTATTCCATCACAGTGCATGCCTTCCCCCAACCTGTTTTATGTACACGAGCAGCACATCCAACAGCCTATTTCACTCACCATCCCCACCATCGCACATCACGTGCACCAATCGTCCCTCTAACACCACCGCCACCGCCACCATCTGGTATCACAGTGGGTTGGCGAGTCTGAACGCATGCTGCGGCTGCTCTTCAACCAAGCCTACCTCATGCGTCCCTCCATCATCTTCTTTGACGAGGTCAGGCCGTGCAAGAAGTTGCCTGCAGGCATTGTTCACAGGCATTGCTCACAGGCGTTGTTCACAGGAGCTACCCGCAGGCATGATGGGCCATTGAAAGCGTGTAACCTCCCACCCCCAAAACAAACAAAACAACACACACACACACACACACACACACACACACACACACACACACACACACACACACACACACACACACGCACACACACACACACCTCACTCAACGCTAGCACCACCACCACCACCACCACCGTCAACATGACCATGGCGGCTGCTGCAGATTGACGGGCTGGCACCGAAGCGAACGGGACGTCTCGACCACCACTACGGATCAATTGTCTCGACGCTGCTCGCGCTCATGGACGGACTGGACAAGCGAAGCGATGTCGTTGTCATTGGCGCAACCGTTAGTGCCCGATCACCTGATGATTTGGGAGCGGGGTGGATTGAAGAGCAAGTAACCCGGAGAGAGAGAGAGAGAGTGTGTGTGTGTGTTTGTATGTGTGTGTGTGTTTGTATGTGTGTGTGTGTTTGTATATGTGTGTGTGTTTGTATGTGTGTGTGTGTGTGTTTGTATGTGTGTGTGTTTGTGTGTGTGTTCCGTCATACCTTGTCTTATGTGTTCCCTCTGACTGTTGATTTATTACTTCATGCGTGTTGTGACATGGGGTTATGTTAGAACCGCCTTGACAGCCTGGATCCCGCCCTCCGCCGCCCCGGGCGCTTTGACCGCGAATTCTTCTTCCCGCTCCCATCGCATGACGCAAGAACATCCATCCTCAAGGTCCACACCAAGGTTCGTCGGATGTGCGCCCATGCGTGTGTGTGTGTGTGTGTGTGCTCGTGTGTGTGTGTGTGTGTGTGTGCGTGCTCGTGTGTGTGTGTGTGTGTGTGTGCGTGCTCGTGTGTGTGTGTGTGTGTGCTCGTGTGTGTGTGTGTGTGTGTGTGTGTGTGTGTGTGTGTGTGTGTGTGTGTGTGTGTGTGTGTGTGTGTGCTCGTGTGTGTGTATGTGAGAGAGAGTGTGTGTGTATATGTGTTGGCTGTGTGAGTGTGCTTGTGCAGATTGCATTTCAATTACGTCCCTCATCAGGCACCTCCACCTCACCCCCTTCAACTCCACCATCACCACCATGGCATCTACCCCCCGCTCCCTCCTCTACAGGCGTGGCGGCCGCGCCTGTCTGAGCGGTTTCTGTCTGAGGTCGCTGAGCAGTGTGTCGGGTACTGCGGTGCTGATATGCGAGCGCTGTGCACGGAGACCGCGCTTCTCGCCCTCCGCCGCACATACCCGCAGGTGCTGTGATGATGCACACACACACGCACACACATACCCACGCACACACACACACACACACACACACACAAGCACACACACACATGTTGTGGTTGCACTGAAGCAGACACGTGATGAGTCCTGTGTGTTGTTCACGTGGTGGCGTGATGTGACTTGAGATGCTCTCTCTTTCGCTGTCGTTTCTGCAATCACCGTCACCACCACCGCGACCACGACAACGCATGCCGCGTGTGCAGATCTATGATTCCGAGAGCAAGCTTGCCATTGACGCGCGTGCTGTCAACGTGACGGCACAGGACTTTGCAGACGCAATGGCAAAGATTGCACCGCGCAAACACGTACGTTCATGTGATTCGTGAAAGGGGAGAGGCGGGGTTGACGGTTGGTGGCTTATCCCTGATCGTGATTGGCGATGGATGGCTGGCCACTGTAACTCCTAACGGCCTTCTGGTGCTTGGTGCCTGACGTGACATGTATACGCATCAAAATCAGTCTCAACACTCCATCCCTCAACCACCATCCCCACACTCACACCCCGTCTCCACCGTCATTCTGCTGCAATTTCGGCATTGGCTGCAGGGACCAGCGCGCAAATTACCACCGCACCTCGCGCCGCTGCTGCACACCACAATCACCGCCGCAACAGCTGCCATCAGCGCAATCGTGCCACGCATGTTCACGACAAGGCGAAGGTATTGTGCATATGTGCGCGTGTACGTGTGCGTGTCTGTGTGTGTGTGTGTGTCTGTGTGTGTGTGTGTCTGTGTGTGTGTGTGTCTGTGTGTGTGTGTGTGTGTCTGAGTGTGGCTGTGTCTCTGTGTGTGTCTGTGTGTCTGTGCCATGTGGTTCCGTGTGATGCTCTCTTCATTATACATGTTCATCCATGTAAACGTCGTGTCAACACTCACATACGAGCCATCTCAAATCTCCATCATCCGCAACACCTTTCCCCCGCCCCTCAACGCCCGTACAGCGTGCAAATGCGTGAGGACGACCACACCGTCATGCCCATTGCCTCCATCAACATCTTCGCTGGCGCCACAGCCCACCGACAACAACAGCAACAACAACAACAAGGTGGTGGTGGTCGCTCGAGCTTCTTTGCGACACACATGGCCATGCCGTTTGTGCAGCCTGCCCCATGCAAGCCAAGACTACTGCTGCGTGGTGAAACACCAGGATCTTGTGTCACGAGCATCGTTGCGCCCGCGGTCCTGTACATCATGGACAAGTACCCGGTCTTCACCCTCGACCTCGCCACCGTGATGGCGGCGGCTGCAGCAGCAACGCCAGAGGAAACAGTCGTGCAGGTGCGTGTTTATGTGTGTTTGTTTCGTTTCGTTTCGTTTGTTTCGCTTGTTTGTTTGTTTGCTTGCTTGCTTGCTTTTTTGTTTGTTTGCTTGTGTTATTTGTTTGTTTGTTTGCTTGTTTGTTTGTGTTGTTTGTTTGCTTGTTTGTTTGTGTTGTTTGTTTGCTTGTTTGCTTGTGTTATTTGTTTGTTTGCTTGTTTGTTTGTTTGTTTGGTTTGGTTGCTTGTTAATTTGTTTCCTCTTTCTGTTGTGGTTTGCGTCGTTTCCACTTGTATCTCCATCCCCGTGCCATTGTCGCACCACCTTCCCCTTCACTTCTCCAACCCCACCTCCCAATCGCCAGGTGCTGACGGATGCGCAACGCCGTGCCCCGTCCATCCTGTACCTCCCGCGCCTCGACGAGCTGGCTGCCCACCTCACACCCATGATGGTCGCAGCGGTCGTCCACGCCCTCGAGGTGACACCACCATGTGCTCAGACACGCGGCGCACACGCAGGCATTGCGCTGTGCTCTTTGTCGTGTGCAATGCGTGCGCGCTTTTTGTGTGTGTGTGTGTGTGTGTGTGTGTGTGTGTGTGTGTGTGTGTGTGTGTGTGTGTGTGTGTGTGTGTGTGTGTGT
>NW_004754901.1:666304-667817 GCF_000188695.1 Salpingoeca rosetta | reverse complement strand
ACACAATAAGACACGGTGTGTGTGTGAGTGTGTGTGTGTGTGTGTGTGTGTGTGTGTGTGTGTGTGTGTGTGTGTGTGTGTGTGTGTGTGTGTGTGTGTCGTGTGTGTGTGTGTGTGTGTGTGTGTGTGTGTGTGTGTGCGTGCGTGTGTGTGTGTGCGTGCGTGTGTGTGCGTGTGCGTGCGTGTGTGTGTGCGCGCGCCTTTCTATGTGCCTTTGTGCCCGTCTATCTGTCTACCTGTGTGGACATGGCATCTGTCACATACCGAAGTCCGGCCACATTGTGTGCTCGAACCCGTCCTCCTCCTTACCCCCTCCAACCACCACCACCACCACCACCACCTGTGTTCAGTCGCGGCTGACGGCCGTCCAGCGCCGTCGCATTGCAGCGAGCAAACAGCAACTGGCGCCCGCAGCAGCACTCCCCTTTCACAGGCTCACCCCGGCAGAGAAGGTGCGAGGCAGAAGAAGCAAGTGGAGGGAGGGAAGACGGGGGGTGTGGAGTGTTGCTGAGGTGATGTGGGCGTGGAATGGATGAAATTGCTGTCATGAGAGCCAAGACCTTGCATGCGCCAGACTGAACCTGACTTGCTTGCTTACACGCATTCACACATCCACGCACCGGTACACAAGCGCACATACTCACACCCACTCACTCACGCTCGCATGTATGCACACACATGCACACACGTTCACATGCGCACACATACACACATACACACGCACCCACGCCCCGCTACTTCCAGGCCAAGCTGAAACGTGTGGAGGACGCGAAACTGCGGCAATTGCGCATGTACATGAGAAATGTCCTCAACAACATCATGACGGAGCGGAAGTACAAGCCTTTCTTGAACGATGGTACGAACAGATGAGCACGTGTGAATGTGTGTTTGTGAATGTGTGTGTGTGTGTTTGGTGTTTGTGAGTGTGTTTGTGAATGTGTGAGTTTGTGAATGTGTTTGTGAATGTGTGAGTTTGTGAATGTGTTTGTGAATGTGTGTGTGTGTTTGTGAATGTGTGTGTGTTTGTGAATGTGTGTGTTTGGTGTTTGTGAGTGTGATCCCAAGTATGCTGCACACTAAAGGAATTGGTTTCGTTGCATTTCAATATGACATCATGCACTCACACACTTGCACACACTTGCACACACACATACACACGGACACACACACACATACACACCGCACGCGGGTCGCCATGTTGCGCTGTGTGGGACTGCAGAGGCGTTTGTTGATCTTGACGATTACGATTCCATCGTGAAAGAGAGGATGACGCTGGAGCGAATGATGGACAAACTCGACAGCGGTAGGCATGGGGGTGATGATGATGGTGATCGTGGCGGTGATGGTGGCGGCGGTGGTGGCGGGGATGAAGTCTGTGCTCATTCAATTTATTGTGCATTGGCTTTTGTTGTGTGTCATCAGCGTTTACTCAATCTACTAACCCAACACATCACTGTATGTGCATTTGTGTGTGTGTGTGTGTGTGTGTGTGTGTGTGTGTGTGTGTGTGTGT
>NW_004754901.1:661785-663192 GCF_000188695.1 Salpingoeca rosetta | reverse complement strand
CACACACACACACACACACACACACACACACACACACACACACACACACACACACACACACATGCATGCATGCATGCATGCAGGAGTGCCGCGAGATTGTGCAAAGCAGACGTGATCGCGATCAGGCTGAACAACACCGTAAGTCAATTCAGGCAATGTTGCATGCAAGCACGAATGTGGTGTGCAGATTGCACGCTTATTGCACGGAAACCAAAACAGTTTTCTTGCGGCTCACACAACAACAACCAACTAACAACGCACACACACATCCACAATACACACACATCCACAATACACACACACATCCACAATACGCAATACACACACAACACAAATCACCGCGAGTGCAGTATCTGGTGTGCGGCGGTCGTCGCGGTTGCGCGGGACGACACCGTCAGCAGCATCAACCACTCGACACACCATGCACACCTCCGATGATGATTGTGACGATGATGGTGATGGTGGTGACGGTGATGCTGGAACTGCACAGACCACGGCACGGCAAGCTGATGCGGAGAACACTTACACGGAAGAAGCTGCTGATGATGATGACGACGACGATTACGATGATGGCACCTCCGTGCTTGCAAGCAACGGCGACACGACTGTACCAACAACAACAACAACAACAGCAGCAGCAGCAGCAGCAGTGAGTGATGGTGGCAACGCGGATGCGGATGCCGTGAACGGTGGTGGTGAAGTTGCGCTGAAACGCAAGCAAGGAAGCAGCAGCAGCAGCAGCGGTGATGGCGATGCAATGGACGAGACAAACGATGATGGTGATGCTGCTGGTGGCGATGGTGACAAGGGGGAGGCGGACATGGACCGAGAGGACCACGGTACAGACGGCAATCACGACGGCAAGCACGACGGTGGCGACCATCGACACGAGGAACGCGCGGCAGTGCCACGTAGCAACGGCGATAGTGGTGGTGTGACGGCTGCAGCCGACACGAGCGGACACCAGGCCGATGACACCAGCACGGCGACGAGTAACGATGCTGGTGATGATACAGGCGGCGTGACTGTGAGTGACGATCAGCACCAGGCACTGCTCAGTGTGCCGCCCAACAAGACAGCACCTTCGACAAACATAGATACAACAGCTGACAATCGCGACGATGATGACGGAAACGACGATGATGATGGCAGCGATGATGTTCATGAGCTTGACATCACGCGCGACGACGTGATGTCGTCGTGCATGTGTGTGGTGGATGCAACTTCCGATTTTCCGACAGAGCGCCTGCAAGAGATTTATCACCATCTGACGTGTCTCGTGTTCAAGTACTCGCACGTCTGGCGCCGCCGCCGCTTGCTCACGGTGTGTGTGTGTGTGTGTGTGTGTTTCTGTGTTTGTGTGTGTGTGTGTGTTTCTGTGTGTGTGTGTGTGTGTGTGTGTGTGTG
>NW_004754901.1:654605-660913 GCF_000188695.1 Salpingoeca rosetta | reverse complement strand
TGTGTGTGTGTGTGTGTGTGTGTGTGTGTGTGTGTGTGTGTGTGTGTGTGTGTGTGTGTGTGTGTGTGTGTGTGTGTGTGTGTGTGTGTAAAGGGGTAGTGGGGTTTCTTCCTTGATTATCAGCCCACACTTCGTAACTCAACCACAATTATCGAAACCAGCTGGGCTTACCCAGTGAGGACGGTGTGTGCGTCGTGTGAGAACTCGACGCTCCTGCAGTCCGACTGGTGTGGCACCCACTGCTTCAACTCCTGATGAAGGTGATACAGTGACGCAGAGGGAGGCAGAGACAGAAAGAGGGGCAGTGAATCAGACAGACACGCATGCACGCACGCACGCACACAGAAGCAGGTGCGTCGTGTGAGAAGGGTGACGAAGAGGGCGAGCAGGACTACAAGTTGCGCCCACGGGCGATGGGCAATTATCTTTGTCCCCAAATCGTCTCCATCACACTCTCCACTGCACCAACAATGCGCACCTTGCCCGTTCGAAGGTCAAACAGCATTGCAACGCCCGTCTCAAGCCCAACCGCAAAGTGGGACGCATCACTGGGGTCGAACACACACGCACGCACACGGCAGCTGTGAGCATGTGGTTGAATCTAGGATGAAACCGCACACAGGTTCAAGCATGCACACACGCACACAAACACCCCGTTAACAGCACACCAACACACCCAACGAACAATGACAATAACGACGACAACTGACGGGTTGACGGCGGCGCTGGTGGCCGGAATGCCTTTGCACGTGATTGTGCGGATGCACATGTCTGGAATGGGGACGAAGAGGGAAATTGGAGGTCGTTGGGGGGGGGCGTGAATGCATGCAGATATGTGTGTGTGTGTGTGTGTCTGTGTGTCTGTGTGTGTGCACTCACTCAACACCAGCGCTATCACCTCGTCATCATTGCGTATTCACCACCGCCACCACCACATGCAGCACCTTGGCGCATGTCCCAGAGCCTGACGGTGCTGTCGAGACTGGCGGAGAGCACGAGGTCACCCCTGTTGCTCACCGCCGACACCTGATGATCACATGCGCAGTTGGGGATGAGCGAATACGCGGCAATGGTGGGGTTTTGTATTCTTCGTGGCACACACCAACGCACACGCACACACACACACACAACCACACGTAGGACATAATCTGCGAGCATCAGGCAGTCCCCATCGTGTGTACCTGGTCCGTGTGCCCCTTGTACTTGAAGACGGTCGTGCACTGCTCGAAGTCGTGCCCAGCTATGCTGCAGTCGCCAGCACCAGCCGTCAATAGCAGTGGCTCACGCCTGCAGTGGTCGCGGTGGTGGTGGTCGTGGTCAATGATGATGATGGTGCATGGAGGGGAGAAGGTGTTGTGCAAACATAGTGAGTTTGAGTGATGGTTGAACAGCAAGGCGTGTTGTTGACGTGCAGTACACCGGTTCAAGGCAAGAACACCACCACCCATCTCAGTACCCATCCCATCATCAACATCACCAATCTGCCACGCAGTCCAATCCCTTCTGAAACCATCCGCTCACACAAGACACGCCGAAGACTGACTGGGAGAAGCAGAGGTCGCGAACGGTGCCGTCGTGCGGGCGAATGTCCCAGTGGGAATGCAGCTCGCACCGCTCCCCATCAAACCTGAACACACACACACGCACGCACGCACGCATACACACACACGTATGCATGGTGAGATGGCACTGCAAAAATCCTCAATGTGGACAACACACACACACACACACACACACACGCACACACACACACACGCACACACGCATGTACACACACACAGTCAATGACATTGGCCAGGACGCCTAACCGCATGATGTGGGCTGTCTTGTCGTTTGATCCAGAAGCGAGCATGGTGCCGTCACCGCTCCACGCCAGCGAATAAATCGAGCCCCTGCAGGCCATGGCAAACACACACACACATGCACACACGCACACACACGCACAAAGAGGGGCGCAGTGAATGTGTACGTGAACCAAGCAGAACAGCAATCACGTCGCTCAAACACCACAACACACACACACACACACAATACAGCAACACATGCGCATGCACGCATCACACAACTACAATACAGACACACACACACACATCACCACCACCTAACCATGCCCCTCCCTCCTCCATCGTGTAACCTGTGGTGCCGCTTGAGCTGGAGCATGACGGGCAGTGCGGGCACGGACCCGTCACCCATTGGCGGGTTGTCCTGGAACGCGTGTGTTGAGCACAGCCGCAGCGTCTGGCTGTTGGCGCCCACAGCGACGTAGGGAAGGTGCGGGTGGAACGAAAGGGACCGCACAGCCTATGTGTGTGTGTGTGTGTGTGTGTGTGTGTGTGTGTGTGTGCGTGTGTGTGTGTGTGTGTGTGTGTGTGTGTGTGTGTGTGTGTGTGTGTGTGTGTGTGTGTGCGTGAGTGAGACAGCATCTGCGTCATTGAACACATGCCATCATCGCCACCCCTTTCCCCTCTCTCGCCTCGACGGGGTTGCCAAGCTGAGGAGCAAGGAAACGGGCACGAACCAGCTGATCCTCAACGACACCGACGAGTTGCCGCTGGAAGCGAGGCGGGCAGGGCTCTGAAGGCGGCGATGATGATCATGGTTGGTGGTGGTGTAGCGGCGATGGTGGTGGTGTGTGATTGGTGACAGTGTCGAGTGGTGGTGAGGGTGGTGCATGTCATGAAGATCATCATTATCATGTGAGTGAACGACAAAGAGATGAATGACGCGAACAGTACAGCACACACAACAACAACAACAACAACAACAACAACAACAACAACAACAACAACAACAACAACAACAACAACAACAACAACAACAACACACACACACAATATGCATGGGCACCTCGTCGCTGGAGTCCGATGGATTGCTGCCCGTCTCCATCCCACGATGGCGGCGCGTTCACACCCCCGCTATCACCAACATGGCGGTATTGATGCTGCTGCTGAGGGGTCAAGACTGCACTCTGATCATGCCCACCACCACCACCATCACCATCGCCATCGCCATCGCCGTGGTGTCCGGTCCTTCGTCGCCGCCCCCGCCTGGGGGTACTTGTCATGGGGGCTGCAACAACGCTCCCGTCATCCGCCACCCGCATGCGCACACCCGTAGGCGAGCGTGCACCAGCATCATCACCGCCACCGCGATCACCGGCAGTCACGGGTGCACCGCCAAACCTCAAGCCCTCGCCATCTCCCTTTGCGGTGCGTGCACCACCACGGTTGCCTGCAAGCATTTGTGCTACGGGCGTCTCGGCCACAATGACATCATCGTCACGGCCGCCAGCAGCCCGACCGCCGCGTGTGTGAGTTGGCGTCATGTCCACGTTGTAGCGGCTGCCAACTTGGTGTGGTGCTGCCCCTACCGTGGCGGCGGCGGTGGTGGTGGTGGCGGTGGTGGTTCCTGGTGCACCACGAACGCCACCAGACCGTGGCCGCTGCTGTTGTTGTTGCTGATGATGGTCCTGTTGCTGCGGCTGCTGTTGTTGTTGATGATGTTGCTGTTCTTGTTCTTGTTGGTGGTGGTGGCGGTTGTTGTTGTCACCATCGGCACCGTGTCTGTGGTGTTTTGATGATGATTGCGGCCGCTCACGGCGTGTGGCCACCTGTCGACCATGCTGCTGCTGCTGCTGCTGGTGGTGGTGGTGTGCATTGCTTGCGTGGCTGTCGTGGCCAGCGCCACCATCGTCAATGTGTTTGCGGTTCTGGGATGCAAATGGAAGCAAGTCAGCAACAACAACAACACCGCCGTCATCGTGACTGCTACCACCAACGCCACGCTCACCATGACCCCTCCCCTCTCGTCTCCGCGCAGCGTCACCACCATCACCACGACCATGATCACCATCATCATAACTGTCACCAACACCACCAGGTACCCTTGTCTCTCCTCTTTGCTGGTCCCCCTCACGCTGCCGCTGGTGCTGCTGTGTCATCACGCCCTGCCCTGCATCACCACGACGACCACCACCACCGCCGACACCGCCGACGTCACGTCGCCGCACCTCCACGTATGCGTCTGACACGCCCTTGAGCTCGCGCTTGAGGCGGATCAGGCCAAGACCAAGCAGCGTGTCGAGGTAATCTGGCGGGAACAGCGGCGCCGTCGTGTCGTGTGCTGCACCGTTGCCCGCTGCTGGTGTCCCCGACGACGACGATGGTGGTGGGGCTACTGCTGGTGGTGGCATGCCAAGCATCGGCCCCAGGATCCCATGCACGCGATCGAAGAGGTTGAGACGGCTGCCCGCACGCGTCCACGTGCGATATGAGGGCACGTCTGTGAGCCGCTCGTGGGTGAGCAGCTGGCACAGCGACGCAAACTCAGCCTGGTCCGTGCACAGCTGCTTCATCTCCGCCAGCAGCGCCAGCACAGCCGTGAGCAGCGCTTTGCTGATGACAAGATGGCCCTCCGTGATGACGCCACCGCCACTGCCGCCTCCGCTGCTGCCAGCATGACCGTTGCTGATGGGGGCACCTGCGCCCGTGGTGGTGACGCCGCCTGCTTGCCCGTTGGCCATCATCATGGCGTTGAGGGCTGGCGACACGACGCCTGCACGCTGGGGGTTGCTGATACCACCGCCTCCGCGACCATCATGACCACCACCACCCCCTCCTCCCCCTCCAACACCGTGCCGGTGTGCAGCGTCATGGGTGGCGGTGTTTCCGCCGGCCTGCTGCTGCTGCTGCTTCTGTTGATGCTGCTGCTGTTGTATGGCGAGGACCTTGCCCTTGATAGCCTCTGGCAGCTCATCGTCGGTGGCCGGGTCAAAGGCCAGCAGCTCGATGTACTCCTGGCGCTTGACGAGGAAGCGCAGCTGCCGCGCTGCTTCTGGGCTAACGGTGGGCGGCTGCGTGCGCCCTCCAGAGCGCGTGTTGCGTGCGGGTGATGCGGGTGTTGAGGTGGAGGACGAGGAGAAGGGAGAGAGGGGAGGAAGCAGGACGTCGAGGGCGCGGTGCAGCGCACTCCACTTGCCGTCGAGCACGAGCGAACGCAGGTACAGCCCTTCCTGCGTGATGCCTGCGAGTGTGCACACGTTTGCCTCGCGTTCCAGGGCTCTCATGGACTGCAGCAGGCCACGTCGCCGGAGAAAGTCAAGCATCCAGTGCACCACATCGTCCTCAAACAGCACAACGTGTTGCATAGTGGTTTATGTGTGTGTGTGTGTGTCTGTATTCTTGTGTGTGTGTGTGTGTGTGTGTGTGTGTGTGTGTGTGTGTGTGTGTGTGTGTGTGTGTGTGTGTGTGTGTGTGTGTGTGTGTGTGTGTGTGTGTGTGTGTGTGTGTGCCTTCGCTCTGTATTGTGTGTTGGCTCGGCCGTTTTTCCTTGGCTGCACAGGAAAGTGCTGACATACAATGAGAATGAACAAAAGTATCATTTACACATAAACCAACAATGTAGAAAATAACTCAATTGAAGCCATCAGCGAAAATGAGGCAAGCGACCACAGCGGACGAACAAGCCGCTCTCGCCAAACGAGCGAGCGAGGGCTCACGTCTCACGTCACCACCAACATAACGTGTTGGTTAGGTAGTTGACTCGTAGAGGGCATTTGGGGTGGAGGGATGATACGCTGTTGGTGCTGTTGTCGCTGTCGCCGATGTTGCTGGTGTGGCATATACCGGTGGGTGTGCCAGCGATAGGGCAGAGGGACCCGAAAACGCCTCGTACATGGCGTTGGGCACCATGTTGCCAGTACCACCCCTGCCAACATATAGAGGGTTCGCCTCCATCCCCGCGACCACATGCAGTGGCGAGCCAAACGGTTCATTGTGTACGGGCGGCAGGGCGTGGCGGTGCCGCCGTCGCTTCCCGCCAGCTGCCACTGCCGCTGTGGATGATGCTGCTGCTGTTGCCACGCCAACCTTGCTGGATCGCCCACCACCACCACCACCACCACCGCTGCTGCTGCTGTTGCTGCTGTTGCGGGTGCGCCGACGAGCAAGCATCATCGCCACCACCACTAGCGCAATGACGGCAATAGCGGCCCCTACAGCGGCGAGGATGATGGTGAGGGTGTCGCTAGCAGCAGCACCGTCGTTCGTGCTCTCGTTGGTCCCGCCAGCACCGACAGATGTTGTGGTGGTTGTGGTGCCTGCTGTCATCCCTGAAGACGATCCCCCACCACCACCATCACCACCATCGCCATCACCGCCGCTGTTGTTGGTTGTGCTTCCTGCACCTGCTGTAGCTGTCGATGGTGTGAGCTGGGGCGGGGTGCCGGGTACAATCGGCGTTGTTGATGCTGTCGTTGTGGTCGTTGTCGTTGTGGTCGTTGTCGTTGTTGACGTTGTGGTTGTGGTCGT
>NW_004754901.1:647105-649605 GCF_000188695.1 Salpingoeca rosetta | reverse complement strand
AAGAAGAAAGGCAACGCCACAACGCCGCACACACAACAACGCTTCCGCCGTGCCGTCACCCTGCATCATCCCCAGCCACCCACACACGCCACGGCATCAGCACAGCAGGCATTGGAGAAGGGAGGACACGGGCCAGCAGCCAGGAGAGGGAGACAAAACAAAAGGTGCACACCCCTCACATCATCAAACACCTCCCATTTCCCGCCAGCAGTTGTTGTTGAGGAAGGATGGACCCCTTCTTCTCGCTGTCACCGGATGAACAAAGACAGCGGGCAAGGTCGCAACTTCGGCAGCTATTGCGCCACACCATGCTCATCGGGCCCGTGGACCACCCCCAACAACAGCTGCAGCAGCTACCACAGCTACAGCAGCTACAACAGCTACAGCAAGACGTGCCGCGAGCGACGCAGGTGAACAGCAACACCCCCAACATGAGCCATGCGAGCGACACTGACGACTCGGAACGTGCCGCGGTGTCACACCCACAGGACGCAAGCGGGACAACGGCAACAACAACCGCGGCGGCGTCTGTCACCGTGGAGCAGGAGGAGGCGGCAATGAGGCAGATGCGGATTGCTGAAGAGGAAGAGGTGGAGGACGAGGCGGAAATGTGGCAGACGCTTCGAGATGAGGAGGAAGAGGGCGACGATGACAGTGATGCTGAGGATGCTGATGATGTCACCATGGTTGATGTAACTGTGATGGATATGGAAGACGTTGGCGATGACGTTGGACAAATTCATGTGGCCGGTGTTGAGCGCGCTGATGCTGGTGGTGGTGATGGTGTTGTTGGTGAACATCAAAACGCAGATGTAATGGACGTTGCCTGTGAAGACGGTGTTAGCATTAGAGACACCGGCCCCACCCATCATAGGGAACACCCCGTGCTTGTTGCCGAAGCACCTGCTGTTCGTGGTGCTGTTGAACAACACCCAGCACAGGCCGGTCCTGCGACACACCCGGCAATGCCTGTCGAACACCACAC
Organism: Salpingoeca rosetta; assembly: GCF_000188695.1. Taxonomy (NCBI): domain Eukaryota; class Choanoflagellata; order Craspedida; family Salpingoecidae; genus Salpingoeca; species Salpingoeca rosetta. Next base: position 648,620 of record NW_004754901.1, on the reverse strand, counting down.
CACGGCTTCTGCTTCAACCACATCTCACGCTGCCCACAGCGCCATCCATGTTCCCAACATCAGCAGTGGCGGCGACAATGAAGATGCGCATCAGGCGATGGACCACCAGTCGCACGACGTCCACGAGGTGAACAATGACCTTGGGAACGTCCCATTGGCTCACGAAACCACCGCCCTGGCCACAGCTGTTGCTGATGCTGGCGATATTGCTGGCAACAGTGCTACGACCGACAGCCACCACCACCACCACCACCACGAACAGCAACAGCAGCAGCAGCAGCCACAACAGCAGCAGCAGCAGCAGCAGAAGCAGCAACAGCAGCAGCAACAGCAGCAGCCACAACAGCAGCAGCAACAGCAGCAGCCACAACAGCAGCAGCTACAACAACAGCAGCAGCTACAACAACAGCAGCAGCTACAACAGCAGCAGCTACAACAGCAGCAGCATGGCAATGATGACGACGATGGCGACGGCGGTCATGGTGTGGGGGATGCAGCCGAAGATGCAACAACCACAAGCAGCGGTGATGATGGTGGTGATGGTGATGATGGGGATGAAGGGACGCCGGACAGCGCGCGTGAGAGCGCCCGGCGTGGTGGCGATGGCTCCATGAACGATGAGGAAACACAGCATGCGCTGGCACTGGCTGGTCTGCCGCCAGCAACAGCGTGCGCATCGGTAACGTCGCTGGATTTGGAGGCGCGCAGCCTGGGGCATGTTCCCGCTGCCATCTCAAAGTTTGCCTTTCTCCATTTTGCAAACCTCTCCAACAACCAGCTCACAGACCTCCCCGATGCCATCTGCTCGCTCCCTTGCCTGTAAGCCGCTGCCTTGGGTTGATTGTGTGTGCGTCTCTGTGTGTGTGTGTGTGTGTGTGTGTGTGTGTGGGTGTGGGTGTGTGTGTGTGTGTGTGTGGGTGTGGGTGTGTCTGTGTGTCTGTGTGTCTGTGTGGGTGTGTGGGTGTGTGGGTGTGTGGCGATTGCTTCGTTCGTCTACTCATTCTTCAACCGTAATGCCTACAATACTTCACCTCGCTTCAAACCGTTCCTGTTTTGCCCTCTTCTGTTCCCACCTCACCTCGCATGCCTCGCCACTCATCTTCAACTCACCACCACGACCACCACCACAACTCCCCACCTGTAGCAACCACCTGGACGTGAGCCACAACCGGCTGCGGTCGTTGCCTGCAGGCATTGGCAAGCTGCAGCGGCTGGTCAAGCTTGACTGCCGCGTCAACCAGCTCAGAGACCTGCCCCTCTCCCTCGAACAGTGCACGGCGCTCCAGGTGGGACCACAGCCACAGAGACTGCTTTTTTGTGTGTGTGTGTGTGTATGTGTGTGTGTGTGTATGTTGATGTGTGTGTGTGTTGATGTGTTGATGTGTGTTGATGTCTCTGTCTGCTGCTTCGTTTGTTTCCCTCCCCGCTTGTCTGCGCGTCTTCTGCGCATTCCTCTTCCCTCGTCCGCGCATCCCTCTCACACCGCCCTGTGCACACACACACGCACACGCACAC
>NW_004754901.1:634492-640106 GCF_000188695.1 Salpingoeca rosetta | reverse complement strand
ATGAGGTCTGCGACATTCAACGCAGTACGTACAAAGGAATGCGACCATGCTGCTGTGTTGCACGTTCACTTGGCCACAGCACACACACACACACACTCCCCTGCCCATTGCATCTCATTCAAACACAACACAACATGTTCCTTGCTTTCTGTCTGCTCTGTGCGTGTCGTTCCTTGAATTGTGTGCTGTTGCACATAAGCAGGCCTGCTCAAGGGTAAGCGGAAACAGCAGGTGTTAATGGTCTGTCGAGTACAAGCTGGATTGCATGATACACGTGTTCGTCCTGCCAGCAGAAGCAGACCAGCATCACTATCGACGCCGCCACAGTGCAGCCACCACCACAGTGCCGTTATCATTGCTCCGCTGCTACACAGCTGCTTGTGTGTGTGTGTGTGTGTGTGTGTGATGTTTGCATTCACCCTCTGTGCTCACCCACACTCTCTGCCTAACCTCTTTCAACCACCACAACGCCGTTCTGTCGACACCAGCAGGCTTCACGCAACAGCGCGGTACGGCAACCACCGACCACAGTCACCACAGACAGCAACAACCACCGCAACAAATGCAGCCACCACCACCACAGTGCCGTTATCATTTCTCCTCTGCAACACAGCTGCTTGTGTGCGCTTGTGTGTGTAGTGTTTGCATTCACCCTCTGTGCTCCTGTACTCACCCACACTCTCTGCCCAACCCGTTTCAACCACCACAACGCCGTTCTGTCGACACCAGCTGGCTTCACGCAACAGCCAGAAACAGGTACGTCAACCACCGACCACAGTCACCACAGACAGCAACAACCACCGCAGCCACCAACCATCACCATCGTCGCAACCACCACCACCACCACCACCACGGTGCAATCACCACAACACGTGCTGTGATTTCGGCTTCCGCCACGATGTTGCTCATACCCGCACCCACCTCATGTTCTCGTGCATAATATCCACCCCCGTCTTTTCTTTTCAGAGAGACTTGAAGCGAACTGAAACCCGCGTGGCCTCCAAGGTTCTGCAATTGCGCATGCACAAAAGCACATTGACACAGCACTGCCTTGCGATGCAGCAACCGAATCCCCCACCCCCTCACACCCCCCGCCACAGACTGGTATCACCTCTTACCCCACCGTCACAACACCACCGTCATACACAGGCGTCCATCATAACGGAGGCAGTCACGCAGTTTGCGACCATTACGCAGTTGCAAGTATGCGCGCAGCAGCAAGGCAGCAGCAGCAGCAGCAGCAGCGGCAGCAACAGGGGAGATGACATGCTCCATCTGCTGGAGAGATGGGCCCTGGATGAAGACAGTTCAGAGTACGTCAAAATGCAGTGCGTGCTGCGAGAACTGGAAGATGACTTGCAGGCCGCACAACAACAGCTTGCCGCTTTAAAGGCGGGACATGACGAGATCAGGGCGATGCATGCGCAGGCACAGGTGGAGAGGATGAAGGCGGAGATGGAGAGGGTGAAGCGCGATGCCGAGCAAGTGAAGGAGGACGAAGACCTATTCAAGAAACGCATCAATGACAAGAAAGGCGAGATCGGCAATGCACGGCATGAAAGATTGAGGGCAGAACTGACAGGACCCGGCAACGAAGAAGCGGTTGCAGCGGCGGAGATGAAGGTGAAAGAGAAAGAGCGGGAATTGGCCCTGCTTGAGGAAAAAAAGAAGATATGGCGCAAGCAGATGGAGGAGGAGAGGAAGAAGGGAGAGGAAGAGAGGAAGAAGTGGCAGCAACAGCAACACAAAGTGTGGGTGCGCGCGTTGACGACATTGCTGCAGGCGGCAGGTGAGCCGCTGCCACACACCACAAGTGCCGAGCACCGGTGGACTGTGGTGTCACAGGTGGTGGACGACGCCCTGGCGACAGCGTGGGAGGCCGGCCTTGTGCCCGCCGCCGCTGGCCCGCCCCGACTGGCCACTATCACTTTATCTGCTCTCCAAGATATCGAGAAGCGCGTTGCGGAGAAGAAGATCAGCTCACCCGCCGAGATCAGAGACGGTATGCTGTCATCCACCTCTTTGTGTGTTGTCGTGCGGATGTGGTGATGAAGACGGCCCTGCTTGTTTTGGTTGTCTTGATGACACACGGGCATGTGTGCACCTGTTTGCGCGTGTGTTTGTATGTGCATGACGTTTTGCGTTGATGTCACACAGCGCACAACACGTTTGCTTGTATCGTCGTTGTCACTGCCACTATCACTGTCACTGCAATTATAGCTGCCTTTGTCACTGTGTCACAGTTACTGTCGTTGGCATTTGTATTGGTAGCCTCCACCACCATAGTCACGCATGCGACACATTCACGCTTGTTTTGACACTTCTCCGCCCCTCATGCGCGCTGATTGCACTGCTATGTGTGTGTGTGTGTGCAGAATTCTTCTTCATGACGCCACCAAGCAGCATCACCAAGCCCGAGAAGAACCCGTATCTCGTCTACTGGCCGGACAATGCCCAGTTCTTCACCGACATATGGCGAGAGCCACTCGCGAAACAGGTGCTGCAATGCAATGACATCCGTCGCCGCTGCGCTGTGTGTGCGGGCGGTGCTGGTGGAACAGTAGTGCTGTGCTCATTTCTGTGCGTGTGCGTGTGTATTTGTGTACGTGTATGTAGGTGCGTGCATGTGCTTTTTTGTGTGCGACTGTGTGCTTGTGTGTGTGTGTGTGTGTGTCATGTGCTTGGTGTCATTATCATCACCACTCACCACTACACGACGTGCCGCCATATGTGCACTCCTCCCTATGCCTCTCACCAACCGCCCGTCCCGCACGCCTTTGTGTCAACACACTCGTGTGTATGTGCATGTGTGCGTGTGTGCATGCGTGCTTGTTATCGCGTTTCCAGTTTGAGCTGAAGGCTGATGACATCACGCCACAAGCAGTGATTGCAAAGATTCACGAAATCGAACAGCTGCTGGTCTCCAGCGCCGACCCACACCGCCCCCGCGAGGACCGAGTGACGCTTGACCTGCCACAAGGTAAGGACGTGGCGAAGACTGTTGTTGCCTGTGTTTGCACTGCTTTCAGTTTCAAGTGCACGTGCAGACACGTGTACTGGGCCTTGGAGCGTTTGTCAACGTTGTCATCATCATGTGGTGTTTGGTCGTGTATTGCCGATGTGTGCGCAAGCGCACATGAGGGGTTGTGATGTGAGATGTGATTGTGATGACACCATCGTGCAATGTGTGCACGTTTGCATCTCACCCCTGCCAACACACATGCACATAACATCAAATCACAGTAAGCGTGCTTGCAGCTGTGTCTTCACAAGAACTGCTGACAACAGGATGGGCCAACGAAGCGGAGATGCGTACCGATATCGCTCAGCACCTCAACGCCATGGCTTTGCGCCTCGGAGCCTGGGTCATGTTCCCGAGTGAGGTCCCAATCATGACGTACGTTGTGCGGTGCATGTTGTGCTCAGTCGTTGGAGGGGTGTTTGCTGTGTCCTCCTTTTTTCCCGCTCTCCTCGCGTGCCCTGTGATGCTTGTGGTGCTGCGAATGCCGGCTTCTTACAGGGAACCTGCCCGTGCTCTTGTCGCGCTTGCCGCCTTGCGTTGGCCAGGTTCAAGCCAGGCACCCGCCCCAAAATAGACATTGTGATGGTGGACCTGCACACAAACACAATAGGGGCCGTGTTTGAGCTCAAGCTAGGCGAGGATGCTGACTCGCTTGGCCAGTTGGCAGCGTACGCGCACCACGCGATTGTGGCGAACGTGCACCGCATTGCAGGCGAGCACGTGCCTCTGGAGAAGCTGCCGCTGCTCGCTGGGCTGGCGATGTTTGGGCTGCGTGTCAGCCCGGTGCAGACCACCGTGGTGGAGTTTATGGTGGCCAACGCCGGTGGAGTGGTGAAGGTGGTTGCCCACAACATCCTTTCCATGCCAACGACGAACATTGGGCATGCTGCTCTGGCCATTTCCTGCTTTGCGGGCTTCCTCCACGCAAAGTACGCCCACGCCATCAAGCAGAACACCAAGCATGGCAGCGACTTTGCGCTGAATGTCATGAAGCCCCATGTGCTGCACTTCAACCCCAACAGCGGCAAAGGTGTGTTGTTTGCTGTTTGCTTGTCTGCGTCTGTATGTGTGTGTGTGTGCCTGCGTGTGTATGTGTGTGTGCATGTGTGTGTGTGTGTGCATGCATGCGCCTGTCTCTCTGCCATTTCTCTCTGCTTCTGTCTGTGTGCGTGTGTGTGTGTGGTTGAAAGGCGGTCGCTGTGCAGCGCTGTATGCACCATTGCGCCCGTGCCTGTGCTGGTGTGTGGCGTGATTCACATGATGCTGGTTGTGCTTATCGCTGTGCTGTCAGCAGAGGCACCGAAAGTGCTCAGTTCCGTCGCCAACAAAGGCAGCGGATACGTGTGCAAGTTCATCAAGACTGGGCACCGTGCTGGCGACTTGCGTGCTGAAGAGATTGAAAACATGTGGAAGTACGTCAACGGGCAACGCGCTTGCAGTCGCATCCCCGCCACCAACAGCAAGAGCAGCACCACCAACACCGCCACCAGCAGCATCCTCAGCAGCAGTGGCAACGGCACGCAGATGATTGCGGTGCCCCACCTCGGGTCGACCCGCGCTCACATTCACGAACAGCACGTCGCGCAGCTCTGCAACAGCTTGTTTCTCCTGTCAGCGGCTGGTCTCGTTCACCATGACATTCGCTGCGCCAATGTGGTCGTGAGCGGCGACAAAGCCTCTCTGATCGACTTCGAACTGGCTGGCTGCGACGCCGATGTCATGAAGGCAGCCAAACTCAAGCCGGCTGAGGTTGCTCTTCGTACGGACCTGCCTGAGCGGTCAGCACACATCCGTGCAGCTGGTGACGAGCGAGTGGAACGTCACATCGAGGATGACTGGATCGCCATGTTCTACGTGTGTGTTCTCCGGTCTGCACTCTACAAGAGGGCACCGCAGATGGCACACAGGGCAACCAAGAAGGCCATGCTGGCCGCGTTGAAACAGCTCGAGCACCACCACAAGCAGCAGCAAGGGGAGGGGAAGCAAGGGGAGAAGGAGAAGCAGCAGGGTCATGTGGTGCTGGTCGGGATGAACCCGAAGCTGCCGCAGTCGTGTGATTTGCTGGGCCGCATCAAGAACATCATCGAGGACATCCCCCTGTACGACTGAGCTCGACGTCTCCGCGCGCTTGGGAGACAGGGAGCCATGTGCTCGTGTGTGTGTGTGTGTGCATGTGTGTGCATGTGCGTGATTGATTGTAATTGCGCGGGGAGTGCATGTCTACACGTGTAAGGGAGGGAGAGAGAGGGGGGGGGGGGAAAGACGTGTGGAGGACAGTGTGTTTGCGTGCATGTGCATGTGCACACGATGCTGTTGTTTGCTTTGCTTTGCTTTGCTTTGCTTTCTTACACGTCCATATGTGTCTGCAATACACTGCATAAGCTACAGTGATGTATGTGATCACGAATAGCGCTTTGCGGTGAACAGAGCACAGAAATGGAATGTGTGTGTGTGCGGATGTGAGGGATGTGTGTGTGTGTGTGTGTGTGTGCGTGTATGTGTTTGAAGGACTGTTCTATTGACTGTCAGTCTGCCGTTCTGCGTTGTCGCATTGTCGTTGTCGTTGTCGGTGATGAGAAGTGATGTGAACAA